>NC_091952.1:156703180-156908180 GCF_031021105.1 Erythrolamprus reginae | reverse complement strand
GGGTACAACAACAAACAGCTTTTCTGATTTAACTGGATCTAACTCATAAACTCTTGTCAGAATAAAATATTCTTTTGTTATTCCTTTTTGAAATCTTTTATCTAGAGCTAGCTATTATTTTGTGCAGTGCCAAACCATGGCACAAAAGACACACTACAGAACTTTTTAATTAGGAACCTCCATTTAAAAGTAAGCTCCTCTGAACTGAACTCAATTCTTATTGACTTCATGGATGACATCTCCACAATATTTTCTTGACAAAATATTAGCATGATTTCTTTTTGCCTTCTTATGGATTTTTAAAAAAAACTTATCCTGTACAAATGAAAATTGAGATATTTCCTAATGGTTTCCCATCCATAAACTAACCAGTTTGGGTCTGTTTATCTCTTTTTAGATCAGTCCACTTTGGTAAGATGCTATCTCGTAAATATCATTCAAAATGTTTTTTTTTAATAACTAAAGGACTGTAGGTAGATTAGCCAAACCAATGTGATGGAATCTACAAAGTCTTTGCCATAGTAGCAGTGAGAAGGTAAGAGAGTTCTCTGGCAGGTAGGTTGATTGACAGTTGGAAAATAATGTTAACTTGTAACAGCTCCTCAGTCTTGGGTAACTGTCCTTATGTTTAAAAGGAACATCTATAGCAAGCTAGCTGTGTAGAGTAAACTGGGCTGCGAAAGGCAAGCTCATGCATGGTATGTAGTTGTGCTGACAGCAGGAGCTGCAGACTTGTGGAGATTATCTGTAAAACTATAGCAGGGGTAGATCGGAAGGATAAAACCCCAGGTATGACTTGGCAAGGAAATATGGACACTACTAAGTCATGCCAGGGAAGCAGACACCAGGTTGTGTGCTTGGGATAAGCTTTACTCCCACCGTACAGCTATAAATTGTGAAACACCATTTGCAACAAAACAAAGTCTAAGAAACATGGATTTACAGTATCATATGAGATATTGAGGCCCTGTCCAATATAAATATGTCTAATAAAAATAGTATTTAATAAAGTGAGCCTCCAGATATTGTTACAATAAATAATACAGTTCTCCAATTTATCAGCTATGTGTTATTGCATTAATTAGTGGATAGCGCTAGGGATATGCATGAAACAGAAAATCTGTTGGGAACCTGAAACAAGCCATTCTATTTTCCAAAAACTAAGTTTTATATTTATAATTTATTTTGCCAAGCATGTCAAACATGCTCATCTGGGTCATTTTAATAACATTAAAATAAATAAGATTTTGTATTAAATGGGTAGCCAAGCAACGTAATATATTTCTGCTTTTCTAATTTCTTCAGTTTTCTACTCCAATTAACTAACAGTTTTGACATGACATTCTGAAAAACCACGGCTTCCTACTCATTTTCTTCAGTTGCCTTCCTAGATCCTCTTTTCCTGTAGTATTTCTCAAACAATGTTGTTTTCATATTTATGTCTTTATTAATACAGTGGTACCTCTACTTAAGAACGGCTCTACTTCAGAACTTTTCTAGATAAGAATTTTTGCCCCTTCTTAAGAACCATTTTCTACTTAAGAACACAAGCCTGGAAAGATTTCTGAGAAAATTTCAGAGCAGCACGAAGGCCCGGCAAGTTTCCTGCCATTCCCCCTGGGTTTCTCTCTCTGGTGCAGGGCATGGCAGGCAGCCTCGCGCCGGGTATATGGGAGGCGTGTGCTCCTCCTTGCTGCCTCAGAGTCCCTCTTTCTTTTTTTTTAAGCCTTAAAGTTTTGGATTTTTCTGATTTCCCCTCCCCTCACCTTCTTCCTTTGGCAGCGACTGTCCTCCTCCTCTTCCTCCTCCGCCTCCTCCCACCCAAATTCTGAGCTTTTATTTCTTTCCTAATGGGTTTGCACACATTATTTGCTTTTACATTGATTCCTATGGGGAAAATTGCTTCTACTTACAAACCTTTCTACTTAAGAACCTGATCACAGAACAAATTAAGTTCTTAAGTAGAGGTACCACTGTATTTTATCACCAAGAGATGAAGGAAAGAAAAGTTACGCTGGTTTACATGAAGCTACTTTAACCTTGTCAGACCTATCACCTTTGTTTATCTGTCCTTTCTAAGCTGCCAAGTAATAGGTGCATTCTTTTTTTCTTTCTTTAAAAAAAATATTTTTATTAATTATCATAAAAAACAAAGAAGACAAACATACATTTAACATATGCAGGGGCTACAGGTGCCCCGCTCATAATAGAAGTCTTTCTAATACAGAAAAGAAAAGCACTAAAATTTGCAAAATTGATGCAATAATTTAAGTATGAAAGTTTTTTCATATAGTTAAACCTTCCTTAATATTAGTAAAAAAAGAAACCCAATTTATATACATTTTTTGTGTGTTCAAATCATTTAGCATATTTTTTTTAATTTAACCATACATAGATCTTTTCCCAAATATTATAAAAGTCAGATTCTTCTTGATTTTTTAACCGCCTCATCATCATATCCATTTCTGCACAATCTATAATTTTCCTTATTACTTCATCCTCCGTAGGGGTATCTTCTCCCTTCCATTTTTGTGCATATACTATCCTTGCCGCTGTCAAGATATGGGTTATTAGGTTAAAAATATCCTTTTTATATTTTTGGTTTGTTATACCTAGTAAGAAAAATTCTGGAGTTTTCTTAACCTCCTGTAGTGTGATTTCTTTTATCCATCTTTCTATTGTATTCCAATATGATTTATCTTTGTGGCAAGTCCACCACTGATGATAATAGGAGCCTATTTCTCGTTTACATTTCCAGCATTTTGGGGACATATTTGGGAGCATCTTAGCGATTCTGTTGGGTGGTAAATGCCACCTATAAAACATCTTGATCTGATTTTCTTTCAGTGAAACTGATTTAGTTATTTTTCAGTTATATGTCCAAACTTTTTCCCAGGTTTCCAAATCAATTTCTTTTCCTATATTTTTACACCAACTTATCATATTATCTTTTAATGTCTGATCTATATTTTTATAGCTTATAATATATTTATATGCTTTCCCTATTAGTTTCCTCTGGTTGGTAATTAACAAATTCCCTAAATAATTTTTACTCTTTCTGAATGTATATGTTTTGATATCTCTTTGGTATCTAGACTGGATCTGTACATATTGCCACCAATCAATTGTTAGTCCCTCTTCTTGCAATTTTTGTCTTGATTTTAATTCCATTTGTTCATCTATTAATTCTTTATATTTCGGTATCTTCCTTTCTTGAATTAAATTAGGGTGACAGACTGCTTCTATTGGAGATATCCAATCTGGGATATTTAAGAATTGATCTTTCTTTATATCTTTCCAAACCTCTAATAGGGATTTTCTCATTGTATGTTTTTTGAAGTAAGAATGTGTTTTATCTTTATTATACCAAATAAAGGTGTGCCAGCCAAGCATAAGATCATAACCCTCCAAATTTAATAATCTTCTATTTTCTAGAATTATCCAATCTTTAATTCAGGATAGGGCTGCAGCCTGATAATATAGTTTCCAATTAGGTAGTGCGAAACCTCCTCTTTCTTTAATATCTTCTAATGCACTTAATTTTATTCTTGCCTTTTTCCCTTGCCATAAAAATTTGTTAAATATCTTTGTTAATTCTTTAAAAAAATTCCCTCCTGGGTTTATAGGTATCACCTGAAAAAGAAATAATACTTTAGGTAAAATGTTCATCTTAATTGTTGAGATTCTGTAAGTTATTCCATGTTTCTAAATCTTTTTTTATTTCGCCAATAAGTTTCCAGTGATTGTCATTTTTTAAAGAAATTGTTTTAGCTGTAATCCAAATTCCTAAATTTCTTCTCGGAACTTGTTTGAGTATAATAATTTCTTTCCCTTTAACTTCCAGTTTTTCATTTCGTGTCCATTTCAGAATGTCATCTCTTATAGTCTTCCTTACAAACTTGATATGGACCTCTCTCGGTAAGTTATGTTTTCGGACATAGCTTGTTTGCACTCTATAAAGTTCATCAATTTCTTTTATAGGTTCCTGTGGATCAACCTGGAGGATCTCTCCAATTATTTCTGCCATATTTACATGTAAATCTTCATCTTTTTCTTCTATTATATTCTGAAATCTCAAACCGTAAGATGCACGTTGTAACTCTAAGTGAGTTATTGACTTGTCATATCCTTTATTAAATATACAACGTCTATCCTCTTCCATTCTCTGCTCAGCTTTGTCCATTTTATCTTCAACTGTCTTAATCCTTTGCTCATTCTCTTTCAAGGTCTGTTGTATTTCTGCTACTTTGTCATCTAGTTCTTTCATCCTTTCCTTCATTTCACCTGTGTCAGCTTTCAATTCACCCATTTCCACTTTCAGATCTTCACGTTGCTGTTTTGCTTCATTTTGAGTTTTCTGCATAAAATCTTGCATAATAGCTAATGTATCTTGGATTGTTTGCAGTGTTGGTTGTTGTTGGAGTTTTACCTTTTCTTTCTCCTTATCTTTCTCTTTGGCTAACATACTTATAATTGTTTTCTGTTGAACTGGTGATGCCAGTGGAGACACTTTTGAAGATATAGCCGTAGTTGAGATCTGTTTTTTGACTAAGTCTTCGGAGAGGAGCGGCATACAAATCTAATGAATTGAATTGAACTTTACATTGGTGGGTATACTTGACATCCTGTGTGTATTTTTAGACCTGTCTTTATTTAAAGTAAGCCCAATTTTTTTCCAAAACGGCATTCAATTTTTTACTGACAGTGTATCTTAAAAAGGAGAAATATTTTAAAATAGAGAAGAAGAAAATTTTTCACTAATTTCAGTTATCCAGATAAACTCCAAACAAAATTTAAAATTGCATCTACAAGTTTGTTTAAGACAATATTATTCTGATAGTTTTGTTTTTCACTGTAATTTAAAAAAGCAATTAATTCTATCACTTAGCAAGGTTTCAAACTTAGTTATTGTTATATACTTACTGTTATTACTTAATACTTAATCAATTAGTCTATATATATAGGGTACAGGAAGAAAAAAGAAGTGTTTTTTAAAACTATACTATTAAAAATTAATTATATTAAACTTTATATATAACTTAATAACTAGATATCACAAAATTATAGTTTAATAATATGTAAGCTTATAATGTAATTTTTTTTTACCAAACTTAATAAGACTTATAAAGCTATAAAATATAATGTAAGATTTTTAAAAATAATACTATTTAGTAGTTAGTAATTTTTATACCTTGATCAAGTCTTTTGTAATAAAACCAAATTCTTAAAAGTTGGGGTATACCAAGCCAAGAGGGAGGAAATTAAAAAAAATTATCAATTCATTTTATGATTTAACATTCTAAAAAGAATGGGGAAGAAGAAGAAATGTATAAATGAAATAAGAAGCACTAAAATTATTATAGAATAAAGTGTGCAATATAACTCTTAAGAAAATACCAAATATACCAAAAAAGAGAAAAGGTTTTTTTTTATATACTTAAAGTAGATTTTTTTTCTGAGATCAGTTTTTGACGACAGGGATCTTCCTCCAGAATAAAGTTGGTCTTGGGGAATAGTCCAAATTTTAGTCCAAATTATAGCGAATTGTAGTCCAAATTGAAATTATAATCCAGTTATAGATTTTCTCTTACTTTCTTATTCTGTAATCTTTCCAATTGTCATTTCTCATTTTTCCTGCTCTTTCTCAATTAAGAGTAGTTGTTCCTAGTCTAAGTAATTCAGCACACATGTATAAAACTCTATTGCTTAGGAGAACAGCTGTAATTGTACGCTGTAACTATCCCTTTGACCAAAAGCTGTTTTTCAGAAGAGTACTTGATACTGAGCACACAATCCCCCATTAGGCTCTGGATGTGCAAGAATTATGCTTAATAAAATATGGGAGAAACATACACTGGAACTGTCACCATTACCTTCAAGAATGCCTCCTTTTGTTCAAGGTGTTTGCTAATCATTGGAGTCACGTGGTCTGTTTCAGAGTTGGGGCCCAGTTTATCAGCACCTCCACACCAGTCTTCTTCTCGCTTGTATTCTTGCTCCAAACTTTCCAGCACACTACATACCTATCAGCCAGCAGGTTCAGGAAAGATGAGGGATAAGTAATAATTTCTACACAATCAACAATCACAACTTGGTTTGCCAGCTTCTTTAAAAATTACAAGCATTTGATCAGCCCTACATATTTGATATGTGCAACATCCAATTCATGCTAAGCATAAATAAGCATACAGAAGTCATATAATCTCAGAGAGGAAGGAGGAATAACTAGTTTGTTTTTAATTGCTATAAAGATTGGAAGTACTGTAACTTCTTTAATTATCTTTCTCTTTTCTTTCTTTACTTGTATTGTCTCTTACAATTTTTCTTTTATCTTTTTCCTAACTTTTCTTTATATATGTTTTCATGTTTTATCTTTTATTCATATCAAAATCTTCAATAGTATTATATTTTTAAAAATAAGTAACTCTTATTAATACATATTATTACATGACATTACATTGTTGGGCTTGGCTAAGATCAGTTAGACTCTACTACTTGCTGAGACCATGATACTTTTGGTTACCAAAGTATGGAAGTACAGCAAATGGACTAATTCTATAAGTCCATGTCTCAACTAACCCACTCAGTCTTCTAGCAAGGAAAGACTCCTGGTTCATTGTTTTAGTAGGAGTATACATTACTAAGGCTTAAATGGTTATAGAAGTAGTGAAGCTGAATCTGGTGTTTTGGCATGCAAAAGCTTTCCCTTTTCCCTGGCCATCTCTGTTATCAATTAATGTCCAAATGAGTGCTTATATGTTGTTTGGCTGATGGACCCTTGTTTCCTTTTCAGCTCTGCATTCTGATGAATGACGTTGAGTTGGCTAGTATTTCTCACATGTGAAGCCCACACTGCTTGATTTCTATTCCCCCCATTCTAATTTCTCCCTACATTCTTTTATAACAGTTTAGGTTGTTTAAACTCTTACATTACTGGACTAAACAAATATCTACACAAGGCTACCTGCTCTGATGTTTTGTAAAAAGCCACGGAGGCATTCACAAGTTTGAGCCGATCTTCCATCTTGAGCATCAGCTGCTGCCAATGGGAAGCCACCTTCTCAGCACAATCCCTGATCATGTCCATGTCATAATGATTAGCCTGCAACATTGCTTCAGCTTTCTGCTGTACTTGGAGGGCACTCTGGTGAGTTTTCTGATGAAATGTAAATAAAATATACCATTAGGTTCATGAACACACAATATTATCAGCATTTTCAAAAGAGGCGTATCTCTTTCATGCAGTGTTCCCTCTAATTTTTTTGGGGGGTGGGCGGAAAAGTATAGTGTCTGAGCGGCAGTCCCTTTGGGACTGGGCAGCACTCTTTCCCTCTCACTCTTTCCCTCTCGGCTTCTGGGCAGGTTTGAAAAACTCTGAGTTGATGATGATTTTTAAGTGAGCCATTGCTCATTGCTCAGCTTAGAGGGAACTATGCTTTCATGTCTCATTTTTGACAGGGAAACTAGGTGATAGATTAGATACTGGAAGATCAATTACAGTGATCCCTCGATTTTCGCGGTCTCGATTATCACGAAACGCTATACCACGGTTTTTCAAAAAATATTAATTAAAAAATACTCCACGGTTTTTTTGCTATACCGCGGTTTTTCCCACCCAATGACGTCACTCTCTTCCTTCCTTTCTCATCTTTCTTTCTCTCTCTCTTTCTCTATCTTGCTTCTTCCTCTCTCACACTCTCTTCCTCCCTCTCTCATCTCTTTCTTTCCTTCTCTCTCTTTCTCTATCTCTCCCCCTCTTGCTCTCGAGCGGCGGGCGGGCGAGCGGCGGGCGGGCAGCAGTGAGGAGCCGAAGATCGGGGTTTCCCCTTTGCGTGGGCGGCGGGGAAGACCCAGGGAAGGTTTCTTTGGCCGCCCAGCAGCTGATCTGTTCGGCAGCGCGGCAGCAGCGAGAAGCCGAAGATCGGGGTTTCCCCTTTGCGTGGGCGGTGGGGAAGACCCAGGGAAGGTTTCTTTGGCCGCCCAGCAGCTGATCTGTTCGGCAGCGGGGCAGCAGCAAGGAGCCGAAGATCGGGGTTTCCCCTTTGCGTGGGCGGCGGGGAAGGAGGGCGCAGCTCCGGCCGCTTGCCTGGTAGCGGCGAGGGCGCCGGACGCGCTGGGGGGGCGGGGGCAGCCGACATTCAAAGCAATCTTTGTCGGCTTCCGCACTTTCATCGCTCCCCGGCTCCACCATCTGCACATGCGCGGCCATGGAAAAAGGGCACGCATGTGCAAATGGTGTTTTTACTTCCGCACCACTATATTGCGGAAAATCGATTATTGCGGGAGGTCTTGGAACGTAACCCCCGTGATAATCGAGAGATCACTGTATTCTACACGTTCCTTAGGCCTGGAAGCCAGCCGGGTGACTTTGAGCCAGTTGTTCTCTCTCAGCCCAATCCAATTCATAGTGTTATTGTTGTGGGAAATCAGGAATAAGAAATACAGTGTTCCCTCACTTTTCGCGGAGGATGTGTTCCGAGACCGCCCGCGAAAGTCGAATTTCCGCGAAGTAGAGATGCAGAAGTAAATACATTATTTTTGGATATGAACAGTATCCCAAGCCTTCCCTTAACATTTTAAACCCCTAAATTGTGATTTCCCATTCCCTTAGCAACCATTTAGATTATTACTCACCATGTTTATTTATTAAAGTTTATTTTAAAAAATATTTATTAAAGCTGGACGAATGTTTGTTAATGACATATGATGTCATCGGGCAGAAAAAACTGTGGTATAGGGGGGGAAACCGCGAAGTATTTTTTAATTAATATTTTTGAAAAACCGTGGTATAGACTTTTCGCGAAGTTCGAACCTGCGAAAATCGAGGGAACACTGTATATATGTTGCCTTCAGTTGTACAGATAAAAGTGGCATATAACCAGTGGTGAGTTACTAGCCGGAATTCTAAATTGCACTTGGCGCCGCAGCTCATAAGTGCTTGCAGGGCCAGCATGATTTTGCTTCTGCACCTGTGGAGGTAGCAAAATTGCGCACGGAGCCGCAGGTGTACCTGTGTTTCGGCAAGGTTTTTTTGCTTCCGCGCATGCCAAAACACGGGCGCACCTGCGACTCAGTGCACGATTTTGCTACCTCCACAGGTGCAGAAGCAAAAGCGCACTGGCCCTGCAATCACTTACGAGCCGCGGCTACGAGAGCAATTTAACGTTCCGGCTAGTAGCCCACCGCTGCATATAACTCTAGTAAATAAATTAGCATCAGGCAGACACATACAGCTTACTATTAACCTGTTTTGATAAAATTCTGCTCTTCTGATGTATCTTCCTTATCATGCGCAAAGATTAAGAAAAACTGAGATAGGCAATAAGAGACAGTGTTCTCTACTCACAGATTGACTGGATGAGTACATTTCAACACATTCCCCAATCACATGGGATGACCAAGTGTGCTCCCTTGTCTTTATTTAGATTATAAAGCAGTGTGCACATGCAAGACTTTATTATAAGGCTACATTAACAAAATCTGGCAAGTTTGAAAGTACAAATTTCTGGCTGTGTCCTTTACAGTTGGAGATGCCAGGGAAAGTCCCTTCTGCACCTCTTTCTCTTCTCATTAAGAAGCTACGATCTAACCCATCTCTCAAAGGTTTTCTCACATATAGAGAATAAAAAAGAGAGGAAGTTTCACAGAATAAATATGCATTCCTGCTCTTCATTCCAATACAGTATATCCCTCAACCCAAGACAGGGATAAAGTGGTTATGGAGCTTATAGAGACAGAACGAAGACATATCTTATTCCTAATGAGATTAGAATTCCTCTGTTTCTAACCCTAACCCAGCCCTGATTCAAAAACATGGATGAATTACTTGATCACCGTTTCTTGTATGGGATGATTACATGTCAATTTACAAGCAAATTAGCACTATCAGCTTCTTGCTGAAGAGGCACAGGTGCTTTTGTTTCCATATTAATCCTATTTTCATGATACATTATCTACGGAGTCTACGGAGAGGGGCGGCATACAAATGATAATAATAATAATAATAATAATAATAATAATAATAATAATAATAATAATAATAATATAGGATTCAGCCATGCATTCTATGTTACCATGGCATCTTAAACTTGGGTAATACATCATACAGCCTTCCGAAAGGCTATGAAGACCTGGCTTTGCTGGAAGGCCTGGGGGCCATGAATTGTACATCTTTCATGGCCAAATTGTATTGAATGATATGTATGTTTTGAATGGATTGCTGAGTTGTGGGTTTTAACTGGGGTTATTGTTTTAATTTGTACTTCTTTTTATTGTTAACTGTACTTTTTTACATTGTTTTAAGCCGCCCTTATTGGGCAGCATAGAAGTCAAATGAATGAATGAATGAATGAATGAATGAATGAATGAATGAATGAATGAATGAGATTATAACTTAGAAATATCCAATACTACAGAAGTGAAGATAATTTTGACCTCAGTATTAGCCTAGTGCAGTATTAATGACCTTGTCAACTAATTTTAAGACGTTGGTCCATAGTTACACCATCCAACTTGATATTTTTCTGCAGTCACTGAGAGCAACCCTTTTGCCTTTCAAGCAGTCACAGCTGGAGAGACAAAGCAGAGCCTCCACTGTCTAATGATTTCAAATCCTTATTTCTCATATTTGCCGAGAAAATATAATGTATCCTTTGTAGCAAGTATGAGCAAATGCAACAAAACAATTGTAGCTGCCATAGCATGTTAGGATAGGACTTGATATCTGGACTTCTAACAACAAATGCCTTATACACTCCAATTCCATTAGCCAGGAACAAGACTGCACATAGGCCACAAAGTGAGTCTGCATTTCTGGTGAAATCTGCTTAGGAAGTGACTGGCCATAAAACGATTCAATGGCTCTCCTCGAATAACAAGAATGTGTCAACAGGAAAAGAACTGTGTGATCAAAAGACACAATTTACATTCCCTGGGGTAAACAGGACGAAGACTGCGATAAAAAGACCTTGCTTTGTGGTAAACAGGAGATAGCCGTATTAACAACAAAGGGGCCCAGGAAATTGGCCATGAGAGACATTTGTTCAGTAGAAACTAGTTACGTGCCATATGTAGATAGGAAGGACTCGGAAGTTGTGTCTTATCTTAGAGTTACGTTATTGGATGGTTGTATATCACTTGACATGTACGTATAATCACTCCCAATTTGCATATCCCCCCAATAAAAGGGCGTGCACAGCTCAATACTGTGTCATTTCACCCGGAGAGAAATGCGTCCAAGTTTTCTCTCTGGGATTCGTGTTCGTGAGTGACCCCCCCATGGCTGGGGTTGCCCTTAGTCCCTCTGAAGACATTGTCTTGATCAGGGACTTTGCAGCATCCTCAAACGATTTCTTTACTTCTTTACATGTGAATATGTCCTAGCAGCTGTATAGATTGATGGCTATTGCTCCTTCTGCAGAAAAATGCAGGCCATGGCAGATTTATGAAAAATCAATCACATGGGATAATTTTGCCTCTGGACCAGCTGTTTATGTGGGAGGCAAGAAACTGTTTATACAGAATCTGGCATATTAAAATGGTGCACCTAGCAATATATTAAATATGAATAAATATATAATTTTAAGTCCATATTTCAAAAGTTGCCTTTACACGGACTACAAAATGAAATTTAATAAGATAGAAAAAACACTTTTACCTCTATTGCATGCTGGAACTGCTCATGTTCACGCTGCAGCTGCTCAGCCTCCTGGAGTGAACTAGCTGTAATTAGGCCAGCATTTAACATGGACTCTCCATTTCGGATCCAGCCCAATACCTAAATCAAAATGCAAGAATAATATAGAAGCTTCTCTTCTACATTTGAGCAGCCCAATCTATCTTACAATCAATATTATCCATTTTCTATCAGTAAACAGTCCTAGAGGCAGAGGGAATGCCATTTAAAACAATCAACAAATAAAAATGTACTGTATTTTTGTTTTAAAGAAACTCTAACGATGGCAGATGTTTCATATTGGATGGGGACTGATGAGGAAATATTTTAATTTTCATCTCTTTTGGTAACTTTCTAAAATTCAGGACATTGAGCTGACTAGAACATGGGTCTCCACTCCAACCTTAGCAACTTTAAGACTTGTGGACTTTAGCACTTAGAATTTGCTGGCTGAGGAATTCTGGGAATTAAAGTCCACAAATCTTAAAAGCTGCCAAGGTTGGAGACCCCTGGACTAGATGGTAATATTGCCCCTTCCAACTTATCTCTTGAAACCTGCCCTATCATATTTTGTCAATTCTGCTAACAGATTAATATGATTGCATAAAAATTTATTTGGATTGACGAACATGAAATAGAGAGATTAAAAACTCCAGTTGTCTTATACCTGTTTGACTTCAGCCTGCAGATGGCGTAGCTGCACACACTGTTCCAAATGTTTCCGATGTTGTTCAGCTGCCAGGTCCAGCTCTTGTTGTTTCTCATGGAGGAATTCCAACAAGTCTTGCACCCGAGTTGCCATGTCCACATCTCTATCACAGAGCAGTTCAACACCTATAACCACACCTATAGGTTATACCTTCCTATGTGGTATACTTCACTAAAACTCACATACATAATCTATTAAAGGATTCACAGCTGATTTTAATTCTGCAATTGTAAAAGCTTTTTAATTGCATGCATTTAAACTTCTCAACCAGTCCACCCATTGTCTCTTTGTAGATGGGCCTACCAATGAGTGGTAAAGCAGTCATCTCAAATGATTATTGCTAATTTACTACTCCAATAATTTACAGCCTTTGTCATGGTAGATGGAATTATGTTAAGTTACATTCCAATTCTTTTGGAGAGCACTGAATTAGGTGAGTTTCTCTTTGAAATGAGGGGGTAAAGAGAAGGATTTTTTAAAACAAAAACCAGATTCATCAGAGCTTTAAAAACAATTTTGTTCCTTTTAATAACAGCAAAATCATATTGTGCTTGTTGCTGTCAAAACTAGATTGGGTTGAGACAGAAACCTGAATTTAAGTTTATGAGTCAGATTCCTTTAACATGCCAAATTCCCATGTACCACAGTACTGTCCCAATTGAAATAGTAACACAGCAACAACTCAGCAAAATTGTCTACCTTGTTGATTTAAAAAAATCAAACTCCACTTAATACCCCATCCCCCATGTTTAAGAATAACTTATACATTATAGATGCTCAAAAAAAGACATAAAATGCAAGTCTTAATTTTATTGCATTTTATCAAAATTCATTTTCCCTTCTTGGCTTGTTACTTGGCTATTCTTTCTTTCTTTCTTTCTTCATTTATTTATTAGATTTGTATGCTGCCCCCTCTCCGTAGACTTTACATTACAATCCAATAGTATCACTGTATGACTGGTATACCATTACAAATAGTGTCAAATAAAGGAAACTGTAATATTTTAAAAACCTAAAGGTTTATTCATATTATTATTATTAGTGTTTCTAATGTTTTGTATTTTCAACACACTTTCATTAGATATTTATTTCCACTTCTTTCCATAACATGAAACATAAGAGAAACAGCCTAAGGGGTTGCTACTTTGCATTGTAATGCCAACACAAATCCAATGTAATATACAGTGATGTGAGTATGAACCCTGGATGCTCTTCTATAATCCTCAACCTCAGAGTTATCTATCACTTCCTCCCAACATTCATTGTAGTTTGCAGAATCTCAAGCAGATCTGCCAAGGCAGAGTTAACTTTTTTCTTATTTGTGTAAGATAACATGGATGAAACTGAAACAAAAATGATTATATAGCTGCTTATTTTAAAACTGAAATGTTTATTAATTTCCAGTAAAACATTTTATACCAAACTTAATAAAATACCTATTCCCTTCCAAAAGCGAAATACCTGACACATTCTATTTCTTTTAGGACTACAATAAGATTAAAAATCAATGATTCTCGTGAAGTCAGCCTAGGTAATCTCAATAAATCCATTAATCTGGTTGAAGTGGGGCAAACCCATCTTACCAGAAGCCTGAACTTCATTGACATACTGTAGAAGATCTTGTCCTTGGTGGATGACATCGAAAGTCAGGTTATTCATGGTTAATGCTTTGTCTGCATGGTGCTGAAGTCTTTGTTCAGCTATTGTAAGATCCTCAGTGTCAAAATCATTCATTTGTTGAGATAGTTCATCATTCCAAGATTCTAAGTCTGAAATGATCTAAGGAGAATAAAATAAGACTCATAAAATAGCAACAATAAATTCGGAGATTTCAAAAGAAAGAGACTTGGAAAAGACTGAACATTTGGTAAAATATACCTGGACTCTCCAAGAAAAAAGCTTTATTTTTATGTATCATGATGACTAAGCAAGAAATAACAAGAAATCAGTAGGTGTCATTGTTCTCTGTCATAGAGTTTGCTTTCCCATGCTGTGCAGATGTCTTGGAAGATAATGGAAACTGTAGTCTGGGAGACCATTATTACACAAGAGACTCAGCAACAAAGATTCTCTGGTAGAATTTTATGTATATTTTGTTCCATGAGGATTCTGTTATTGTGAATTGAGCTAGTGGTTCATTGAAAAGTTTCTAGGTCTTAAATATACACACACACACACACACACACAAATACTTAGGGACAAGAAGAACTCAACAATTTCAAGATATTGTGTATGATTTGGGATATCCTATTCTAGCATAAATTCCTGTATATGCTGGTTTGGGAAGCTTTTATAAATGAGGGAAAACTGATAGTATCCAAATCTTTTCTTCTTGAACAGAAACTTTTGTTTTCACACAAGCCCAAACCCTTAGTGAGAAAAACGAAATATTAAATACAGTGCAATATAGACTGCAGACTCACATCAATGGCATCTCTCTCAAAGATGCGCAACTGCAAAAAGAGTTCCAGCTTTATTTTGCGCTCCTGGAAGATCTCCTCCATTTGGGATTGGGCCTCGTCCAGTTGCTGAAGGACTGTCTCAATGTGATTGATGGAGCTGTTATGAGGCGTCTTGTTGCTTGAGATGGCCGAATCCCTATACAACATAGAGAACAGGCATATAAAAACAGAACCTGAAATATAAGCTTGTGCATAGAGGCCAAACTCTTCAATCTTTTGTGACACGTCCAAAATCATGTTCTTTCACCAACATGTTGCTTTAAGATAGCAAGATTACCTACACAACTACTTTATAATTAACAATTAACTAAGCTGCATTTTTTTCTTTACTAAGAATTAGGTTGCAATTATAGGTTGCAAGGAACATGGTTCAAAATAGACCAATGTAAACTCTTTCCTTTCTGCAGAGTGTAGTAGATCTGTGCTATGGCATTTTCCTTGACCTTCCCAGCAATGAGAGGGAAAGGGGACAGAGAAACTCTTAGCCTGAAAAGTGAAATAGGTTCTGGAAGGATAAGAAGAGGACGATGCAAAGTTGATATTTCCACAAAAGGCCAAATCCTCCTACCTCAGCTGCTGTATTAGATCCTCGCCTTCCTTGATAACATTCACTGTAACTTGCAGAGTGGTTTGCTGTTGCTGGCCAAACCTTTTGATCAGTTCCTGCACAGCCTCCACAGATTCAGCATAGACATCATCCAGCAATTCCTTCTGCAACTCTTCTAGCCATGTCCAGAGCTGCAGGACAGAAAATACAATTATGAAAGAAAACTTACCATTAGATTAAGTTCTTTTCTCCTTCAGCACCTTCTTTTAATTATACTTGCAAGAAAACTGGCTATGATATTCAAAGATTAGTTGCTCAGAATTCAAATTAGTCTGCCAAAGTTTGTGTAATGCTCTAGTTATATCTCATTTCCCCCATGTGCATCATAAGGACGACAAACTTGGCCTTTTCTTACAGTATTGTTACACTATTTTATAATTCTACCCTATGTCTTCATGTTGGGAGGCATGTATCCCTAGTTTTGCTGACATGAAAACCTATTTGCAAGCTTCCTACAGGTAGGTCAAGATAGGAAACAAGATGATAGACTGCATGTACCTTTGAACTTATCCCTGTTAAGAACCTTCTTAAATCGTAGCTAGAGAAATAGTAGGTACAGGATTGTCTGCATTTTCTAAGACATTGACTAAATATGCATTGCTATTTAATTATATTAAACTTATACTGCTGATCAATAATGTCTATTTATGATCTGCAGTAAATTCAAACTAGAGATTCAAAATGATAATAAAAAAATAAATAATTAAAACTTGTTTTGGAATTTTTTTAGATCTTTAAGAATGCTAAGGGGGAGGGGGAGGCGGAGGCCGCAACTCAACAGTAGACAATTCAAAGAATAGAGGAAGGAAGGAAGTTACATTCAGAGTCAATCTTGAAGACTGTGAGACAAGCCCTTGGGAGTTGCAGATAAACTTCCTCACATGATTTCCATATTTAAAAACAATGAACTAAGGCAGCTGACTCCTGAATTTTGTACCAAATAAGACTGCTGGACTATACACAAAAGAGTCCACTGTACATATTACAGCAGTTAAGCTGAAAAGGTTACTTGTGTCTGTATAACAGATTTAAGTTAATTATAGGCTTCAATTGGTTTATCAATTGTAGAAGAGAGAAGAGACCTGCCAACATCTGCTCGGTCAGCAGCAGGAACTACATGAAAATAATACCAATACTATTCTTGAGCCCTGTCTACATTTTATAAGCCATTACATGACAGATGGCAAAAAACCAAGCAAAAAACCCTTTTACTGCTGAATGAGTTAATACTATGACATATAGTTCTGAATCAATATCTGAATTTTTAATCCTACTTGATCAGGACAGAAGTCCCTTCTGCTGCTTGGTTACTAGAAAACAGCAGCTCCAGGATTCCTCTCCCAGAGAGTTAGAAGTGCAAGTGCAATTACTATTAAACAGAAAATAGTAGAAAGCAATTCTGTTATCTCTTCAACAAAAATGCATATAAATCAATCGGTCGGTAAATCAATCAACTCATCCAGAATCTAATGAATTTAATAAATTCTTTCCAAAATGACTTAAGCCTATAAAACAAAACAGAACACCCTTTGGCCCATGACTTAGGATCCTTAGGCTAACTGCCAATAATTCTACAAGCTTAGTGTAGGTAGAGTTTTTCTCTAGCACTCTTAGCACTTTTTTAGCACAAGATTCTTTAACAAGAAGTAATGTGGATGTGATATATAGAGTCCACTGAAAACAGATAATTTTCCTTTTAGTTATGGTACTGGCTTTATATTAACCTAAATCATTAATCTGCACTGTTATTAGTGTAATAGGCTGGCTAAAAGCTAGTAAACTGGAATTCCATCCAGGCAAAGTAGAACTAGCAAGTTTGTTTGGTTTGCCAAATGAAAATGTATTTACAGTGATCCCTCTATTATCGCGAGGGTTCCATTCCAAGACCCCTCGCGATAATCGATTTTTCGGGATGTAGTGGTGCGGAAGTAAAAACACCATCTGCGCATGCGCGCCCCTTTTTCCATGGCAGATGGTGTTTTTACTTCCGCACCTGGGAAGACCCAGCAGCTGAGGAGCCGCCTGCCTGCCCGCTTGTCCGCCGCTTTTCCGCTTGTCCGGCCGCCGCTTTTCCGCCCGCCGCTTGTCTGCCGCTTGTCCGCTTGTCCGGCCGCCGCTTTTCCGCCCGCCGCTTGTCCGCTTGTCCGCCCGCCGCTTGTCCGCCCGCCGCTTGTCCGCCGCTTGTCCGCTCGCCGCTTTTCCGCCGCTTTTCCGCCCGCCGCTTGTCCGCTTTTCCGGCCGCCGCTTTTCCGCCGCTTTTCCGCCCGCAGCTTGTCCGCCGCTTTTCCGCTTGTCCGGCCGCCGCTTTTCCGCCGCTTTTCCACCCGCCGCTTGTCCGCTTGTCCGGCCGCCGCTTTTCCGCCCGCCGCTTGTTTTCCGCTTTTCCGCTTGTCCGCCCGCCGCTTTTCTTGTCCACCCGCCGCTTGTCCGCTTGTCCGCCCGCCGCTTGTCCGCCCGCTGCTTGTCCGCCCGCCGCTTGTCCGCCCACCGCTTGTCCACCGCTTTTCCGCTTGTCCGGCCGCCGCTTTTCTTGTCCGGCCGCCGCTTATCCGCCGCTTGTCCGGCCGCCGCTTGTCCGCCGCTCTGGGAGTTGAAGACCCAGGGAAGGTTCCTTCGGCCGCCCAGCAGCTGATCTGCTCGGCAGCGCAGTAGCAGCGAGGAGCCGAAGATGGGGTTTCCCCGTTGCCCACGCAAAGGGGAAACCCCATCTTCGGCTCCTCGCTGCTACTGCGCTGCCGAGCAGATCAGCTGCTGGGCGGCCGAAGGAACCTTCCCTGGGTGCCGCCCGCCGCTCAAGAGCAAGAGGGGGAGAGATAGAGAAAGAGAGAGAAGGAAAGAAAGAGATGAGAGAGGGAGGAAGAGAGTGTGAGAGAGGAAGAAGCAAGATAGAGAAAGAGAGAGAGAAAGAAAGATGAGAAAGGAAGGGAGTGACGTCATCGGGTGGAAAAATCGCGATATAGCGTTTCGCAAAGCTCGAGATCGCGAAACTCGAGGGATCACTGTATTCTGTTACAATGGGCTCTGCATTCAACCTGACGCGTCAAATATGCCTTTGTTCATGTTCTTGGATGTACAATTGTCACTTGAAATGTAAATGGCTTTGGTGGTCGGGAATTTGTTTTATCAGCTCAGACATATAAAAACTACAATACTTTCTATATCAAGGAAAATCTGTTACAGATCAGATAATAATATATATTATATTATACAATTTTTCAAGTGATATTATATAAAGGGGTGCGATGACTCAGCAGTTAATGATGCTGAGCTTGTCAGCTGGAAAAGCTGACAGCCCAAGTTCGAGACCCAAGCACTGTGCAATGGGGCGAACTCCTGTTACTTGCCCAACCTCCTGCCAACCTGTGAGTTTGCAAGTATGCAAAAGCAAGTAGATACCACTTCAATGGGAAGGTAATGTTCCTTGCACCTAGGCATATAGTCAGGCTGGCCGCATAAGTGTCTTTGGATGCTGCTGACTCTCTTTGGTAAGAAACAGAGATGAGCATTGCTTCCTAAAGTCAGACATGACTGGATAGGGGGAAACCTTTACCTTTATGTCACCTTATTCTGGCAATTAAATCACTGCAATGGGATGCATGCATGACATACTTTGGAAAGTGTTCAGCCACTTCCACTAATCTAAAATAAAGTTGTATGGTTACCCCCTGGGAACCCTACAACTAGTTTAGTGATTAGAAGGATTTTCTCAACTGGGTTGCTCTTGTCTGTCCTAGGATGCTTATCCCAGATAGTCCTCTACTTATGATCCTAATTGAATCTGGAATTACAGTCGTAAGTTGTAGCAGTTCATTAAGTTGTTAAGTACAATATGTGACTTTGTAAGATTTTATGATTTATTTATTTTTTGCTATGTTCATTAAGTGAATGCCATGATCCCTATGCAAATGCAAGTGGTTGTTAAACAGGCTGGTTCCAATGAAACAAAATGCGAATATGTGACTGGAGGGGGGGGGGGGGTTTGGAACCATCCAAACTTTCAAAATTGATTTGTACGTAGCTCTGGGGAAGTCAACCACAACTTTCAATAGTTGCAAAGCAATCAATCATAAGTTGAGGGCTACCTCTACAGAAATTCCAGAGATAGCAGCCTATGTATTTTATGCTTATATTCCTGGCTTTAGAAATAATTTTAAAATATTTTTTAATGTTGTATTTTCTGTTTACTGTCTGCCTTAATGAAATGTGAAATTAGGAAATAATGATATAAAACAATATGTGCACCCAGATATATCCAATATGTCAGGGGTCTCTAACCTGCCAACTTTAAGACTTGTTGACTTCAATTCCCAGAATTCCTCAGCCAGCAAAGCTTTTCTGACAGATTCCCTTTCAGTTAGAAACTGCAGGGTAACTGAATAACTATTCAATTTCATAGTAGTAAATTATGATTGTGGTGTTTGCCAGGAGCACTAACTAAATGTCAGCTGAACTACTCTTTGCAGTATGTTTCTTCAGTCAACTTTTGCTCTGTTATTATTTGGACTATTATTATATTTACTTACATAAGCTTGACATTGCTCTAGGATGGCCAACAGCTAAAACCAGAAACTAACAATTTAAGGAATATGCTCAGAAAAGCTTTTATATAACCATTTAATGTTTCAACATATGACAATGCAGATGCAGTGAAGCTGAATAGAAGTAAATGTGTATCTATAGTAGTCTACATACAGTATGTGTATGTTTACATAATTTGTGAAGAAAAGTAACAGCATCTGCTATTCAACTTTACATCACCTTTGAGTAAGAAGTCTCATTTAATTTTATGATTGTGAGCAATGAGGTTAATTGGTATGGAGTTGTTGATTTTTTCTTGATGTCATTTAAGCTATGATCATTTCCTGAGATCATCATGAGAAAAACACTCTAATGCAGCCTAAATATATTGTCAATCAAAACAGTGATAGAAACAGCAATACTGTATAGTAATTTGCAGGTGTGAGGGTGCACATACACAAGCAAATAGTGTTGCGTTTCTGTAATAATGACTCTTTTTCAAAGTCATGAAATTTCACACTTGCAAAAAAATGTCAAAATTATTTTTATGTTCCAAATACCATTTTTAGAGAATCTGTCAGTTCCTTTCTTAGTCTTCATACTTAAGTATTTCTATAGTGAATTTTGAAAATCTAAGTGAGACAGACTATTTCTTAGTTTCAACTAAGAAATAGTCTCATTTTTTTCATTCTAGCCTAGATTATGAAGACTAAGAAAGGAGCTGACAGATTCTCTAAAAATTATATTTGGAACAACAAATATTTTAACATTTGTTTTTTACAAACATTTGCAAGTATTTTAAAAAGCACAAAACATTTATGTTTTTTACAAGCCACTGAGGAATGTTTTTTAAAACACCAGGCAAAAATGTTTATGCACTACATCTCAAGGATTCATCTTCATCAAAAAAAGTTCCATACTTCCATCAATAGTTGATATAGCTGATCCCCCCCCCTACTTTTGGCACAGTTAGGCAAACACCTGGGCCAATTCACATTCCATTTTTCCCCACCTGGGAAAGGGAAGTTATTTAAATGCACATTTGTACAACTGACAGTTAGAAAGTTATGTGTGCAGACAAATGTCAAAGCATTTTTAGCAAAAAAATAACAGCTTTGAATTACTCAGTGAATGAAGCTAAACTGCCCTCTGGGATGCAGACTACAGTTTCTGCCATTAATTCTTGCTTTGAGCTTTCCAACTAAGTAACTGTTGCTATAAACAGTTCTCCTAATGACTTATTTTGTGAGATTTATCATTTCACTCCAGCTCAAGACAGAACTAGAATGCTTAGCAAATACTAATAATCTTACAAATGAAGACAAATATCCATGTCCCAGGATAATGTTGTAAGACCAAATCTGGGTCAGTCACCAGGACTAGAGTTTTACACTTTACTAATAATCTTTCTAGATTTGAATTTGGGTTCTGGAAAAGTAGATTAACTATTATTAAGAACTATAGAGTAGTGCCTGCAGATAAAAATAATAGAATAAAAGCTTACTTCACCCTCATTTAGATTGGGTTGTTGCCAGTGCAGATTACAAAGGCCTTTCTTCTACCCTTTTTTTTTTTTTTGGCTCTAAAATGTTTATTAAAATGCTACAGTTTAAAGGTTTTTTTTTTTTAAAAAAAAGATCCTTTCTTCTGTTATTACAAATAATTAGTGACCATTGCTGCCGAGCTATTTTTCAGTCAGCTCTTTCCTTGGTTGCAACTACTTTCAAAACTGAACAGACATTCTTTGTAACAGTGACAAGTTCCAGCAGTCTCTGTACAGGGTCCTTTCCTGACAGGGCCTAATTTGAAGGAATGACACTCATTTTCACTGAATTACTGTTCTTTCGCACGCTGTCTCTTGCACAGATTCACAAAAATCTATGAATATACTTAAAATCACTGCTTCAAAATCTGCGACTGTCACCCCAGACTCCTGGCATACAAGACACAGTCTGAAAATCCCTCACTCTTTTAAAACTCAAAATATTGACAGATAGTCCACTCTCTGGTCTATGTTCTTTATTGGATCATTTTGCACATTTTCTTACGGCTACTACATCAGAGCTCCAAAAGGCTGAATGAACACAGCAGGACAACAAAAACCGAGGAGGGGGAGGGGAGTTCATTAGCTGCTACTGTTTATCAGGCTTTTTTGCAGCCCTGAGCTAGTAGGCCTTATCTTATCTTTGTTCATCTTTTGCAACCCTATAATTCCAAATTTTGTTCGATTGGTGTTTTTTTTTAACCCCCACTTAAAATACTCCATATTTCAAAGCATACCAAGGGCTTCCCATCATTAACTCACTTTTGGGGGGAAAATGCTTCTGGATATGTTGGGGGGTTGAGAGGAATTCTGGAGCTAGGGAAAGTGATGGTTAAAGGTCAGCATACTAGTTGCCTGAGGAAAAGTTATTTTAAAATAATAAAATAAAGAAAATCACAAGGATCAATGGATTCTTCATGTGAAATATAACAATACAGGTGGCAACCTACAGTCCATTTTGGCTTTCTTTTTGTAAAATAGTAACATCTTATAATATGACATATACTGTATTGCTATTCATCTGAGGTTGTATTTATCTACTTTTAAGAACTGCCAAGGACCAGGTGGTTTTTTTAAAATTATGCCCTAATACGCAAGACCATAGAATTCAACTATTCAATTTCTTTTCACATAACTATAGCTTGCATTATTTTACCTGTAATATAAGTAATGCTCTGAAGCAAGAATCTTAAGATCAGAAAAGTGCAAGGTTTATTTATCTGAAGAATTTTGTACTCTGCTCTTTAGCCAAAAGAATTCTAAAAGTGACTCAGTTAGTAAAAAACAATCTAACTCCCGATTTCAGATTTACAAATAAAAACAATATTTAAAAACATGATTATGACACAGACTAGAGAGGAGGCAGAAGAAAAAAACAAAAAAGAACATATCTTTTCTTTTTTGTACATAAAAGCATATGCACCAAATTCTTTGTTTGTCCAATCACATTTGGTCAATAAAAAATTCTTTTCTATTAGGGCAACCCTGAACAATTAACAACTGGAAGTATCAACTTTGTTACATATTTTCCATTTATTTTTCCTCATCTTATGGAACAGGTAATAGCTATGCTTTCTTTTGCCTCCTGAATCTTTCCTGAATATTCCTATAAAACCAACTGCTGAGCCAATTACTGTACTCCATAAATGTACAACTATCCTTTAGATTTCCCTTCACTTTCTAGTACTGTATAAACAAATCCAGTAAATCTACATAAGAAGGAAAGAAATGTCTTACTGAGAGCTAAGTTTACCATTTATGTGCTACATAATAAAGGAAGTATAATGATAGATAATGAAGCAGATAACCAATGCTGTTTTGAAAGGCTCCTTTGCATTAGGCAAACCTGTCAGGGTCCATTAGAAGGCATAGGGACTCCAAAAATGTTACATTGTTAAGGATCTTTGAAAGACCAATTCTACCATTGCTGTTATTTTAGCTTTTGAGCATGCACTTACAAAGATCCCGATGTTATTTGTTATTTTGCTTACCTCTTTAACATGGGTATGAAAAGACACAGACATGTCCAGTAAGATTTTGCGCTGCTCCACCCGCCTAACAAAATCTTGTATTCGGTCTTCCAGCTGATGGGCAGCTTGATAGATCTCTTCAGGGTCACACTCTCCTGTCTGTGCCAGCTGCTCAGCTGCTTCTAGCAATTTGTCTGCATTAGTATATGTGTTCTGCAGAAATGGAAAGAGAATAAGAGTACACTGACCCATAAACAATTCCCCAACCTCATTTTGTAACCTTTGATGTCCTACAAGACTTCACTACTGAAATCTAGCAGTAAATTGTTGAATTGCTGAGGTATGATCTCCAATCAAGATTTGGTGGCAAATGGAAGAAACCATATATGCCAAGCTTCCAGTGGGTTTTATCTTACTCTAAAAGATGAAAGAAGCAGAGTATAAACCCTGGATTCTCTGGTGATATCATCACCCTATCTTTTGAAGGCCCATGACAATAAACACATGGTTTAAACTTAGAGGAGAACATTTGCAAACCTGTCATTTACTTTCATATTCACAACTGATTTTGGTAAAAGACTGTCTCACGTCACTTGCTTTGTGTGCATAAATTGGAAGGAAGGTCATACAAAATAAATAACAATAAAACGACACACAGCATATTTAATATCACCAGGAATCATTGGATTATGGAGATATATTTAACTCTTCCACAGTTAGTTATCAATGGAACACAACCCAGTAATATGATGTACCCATTTGACTCAGCCAATTTCAGAAGGGCTCTTGAGTTATTAATTGACACGAACAAAATCTTTATCTAGAGAAAATGGACGGTAAAATGCTAGCTGGGGAATTAGGTGAGTTAAAGTATGAATATCTTAAAGGTGCCATATTTGAAAAAAACCCTTTGTTTTAGTACTTGTTTTTAGCATAATCAAGGTTATCATTGCTTATTTATCCTCTACTTGAAAAATCATCTACGCCGAGCTCCTATAATCATTTGCAAACTATCCATTCAGTGAAACAGTGGAGGTGATGTGCCGGTGCCTGGAGGCTGTGAGGGTCTGGATCAGTGATGGCTTGCTACCAGAATGGTAAGGTGCTACGTTTTAGTAGCGATTTTCGAGATGCGTGCGCAGCTGCATGCCCCCAATGCACAAAATGTGCCCTCATATGAGATTTTGCTTCTGCGCATGCGCAAGTAAAACCCTGTGTGAAGATGTTCGCGTGAGCGAGATTTCAGTGATTTTCTCCAGTTTTATGCAGAATATACAGAAAAGAACTTAAAGAGAAAAAAGAAATTTACAGAACTGGACTTTGGGACAATTTGATATTTGGCTTTCTTTGGATTTGAAATAATAATCTGAATTTTGATCATGTGACCATGGGGATTCTGCAACTGTTGTAAGGGTGAAAAATTGTCATAAGTCACTTTTTCAGTGCCATTGTAACTTTGAATGATCACTAAACGAACTGCTGTAAATCAGGGACGACCTGTATTAGAGATTCTCCTTTCCCTGATATATGAATAACAAACTTACGTCTGTGTCAAGATTTAAAAAAAGGTTACCGAATTAAAAACTGCTAATTAAAATTAATCACCTGTAAAATAAGTTATCCCATTTATAAATGTACTCGATTCTCTCATCTAAATATATTAAACATTTTTACTCAAGGACACAAAACTGTCTCAAGGATATGTTCCATCAGAAACAGTAAAGAGGGAGAAGGAGAAACAAGATGGAAATGATGTGAAGAAAAGGGATACCTTCATTAAAGGGGAAAGAAAACTGAATGGAGTGAAGCACTAGGGAGACAAATGAAGAAGGAAGGAAAAAGAAAGAATAAATGTCAGATCCTGCAAGGCACCCATGTTTTCAAGCTGCAATAATTGCAACCAGTTGTATCTCCTTGTTGCTTGTTTCAAACTGGTTGCAAACACTGCAGTTTGAAAGCATGGGAACCTTGCAGGATTTCCAGCCATGACCTTTTTCAAATGAATGCCAAGAATAGCGCCAATGATAAGCCCCTACCTGAGCTACTTCTTCAAAGTCTTCGTGGCGCTTCTGCAGTGCTCTGGCTCGATGCAAAGATTTCCCAACTCCTGTATGTTTACTAAGGAAAGCTTCTCCATGATTTTCAATCCAATCCAGCACCTGCAAGAGAGAACATTATAAACAAAATCCAGTTGTATATTTGTAAGCTTCTTCTAATGGTTTCTGCTGTTGTGGAACCTAATAGGATAAATCAACTGAAGCTATAATTCATTATTTTCCTAATAGATTTCCCTAAAATGTTTTACTATATCATGGAATATAGATATTCCAGAGTCAAATTCAAATATTAGTGAAAATCCAGCAATTATTAACATTATGACTCTTTCTTTCTTTCTTTCTTTCTTTCTTTCTTTCTTTCCTTCCTTCTTTCTTTCTCTCTTTCTCTCTTTTTCTTTCTTTCTTTCCTTCCTTCCTTATTCTACCTTTTATATAAATATAAAAACACCCAACACCTGGATGATATTGTTATAAGTCCACCAGACTAGAGGCAATTTATCTCACAAAAGTTTGTAATGATAAAAAGCAAGTTCTCCATTTATTGCTGAGTTTGTAAACTAAGCAATCAAGTGGTCTGCTATGGAGATATGTGGCCTGCTAATAGAAAAAAGATCCTTTTGAAATCAGCAAAGGTCCAGCTACTCCAGCAATCTTTCTCACAATGAGAAAAATTTGGAAAACCAAATTAAATTATCCTGAGGAAAAAACACCCACCCATCACATATCAAATACTGATACACGGAGCTGCTTCTAAATTCTACATTGCTGTAAGAGATTAATTTTCTATGTCACTATCCAATAGACTGTGCATGCAGGAATATCACCAGTATCTTCTGTAAACCACAGGTTCTAGGTCCTATCTGTAAAATTCCTTGGCAGACAAATTCATACAGAGGAGTCCATGAGAACATGATGTTTGGAAATCACTGAACTGAAATGCAATTTTACCCTGACCCAAGGAGCTACCCCTTCGTGCTTCACCAAAAAAATGCAAGAATTCAATTGAACCATCTGGCAAAAATTTCTTTCCATTCACTTTCTTTCCATGCCATTCAAGTCCCAATGATTTTAGTAATCAGAATCTATTCACTAAGCATTCACTAAACATTCTGGGAACTGAAGCCAATATATACATCCCTATACTGTGGCAATTAAAGCAGTAACTGAAACAAGA
This sequence comes from Erythrolamprus reginae, assembly GCF_031021105.1. Classification (NCBI taxonomy): domain Eukaryota; kingdom Metazoa; phylum Chordata; class Lepidosauria; order Squamata; family Dipsadidae; genus Erythrolamprus; species Erythrolamprus reginae. Next base: position 156,881,466 of record NC_091952.1, on the reverse strand, counting down.
TGTTCCCTATTCTGCAAATTCTCTACAGATACATCATACCAGCAAATATTTGTATAACTAAGGAGCTCTTCCTTGAATATGAAGCCTTAATTCAGCCTATACAAAAAATGTTTGGGGAAATGGCATGTCCCATACAGTCAACTTTCACCCTATAGCCTGCAGGGGGAACCCTTACGCATCAAGCATCTGCTTAAATTAGCTTGCGATAACATATTCACTCTTCACCATACAACATGCCTGCCTTATATCAAAGATATAACAAAATTAAAAGTATTACAAGAAAAGTGTATGACTTCTGTTAAATCTGACTTCTGATCCTTTGGTTTAATGTTGACTACTTGGGCTAGCATAGTAGCTCTCCAAGTTCTCAGAACCACTGTTTAATATCCTGCATAACCACAAAAGACAGCAAAGGAAAAAAAGGAAACCATGCTTTATCATTATGTCATCAACTCTTTAAAGTCCTTTATGCTTCTGCCTTAGTCACAAACCAAGGAAGTACTTAGCCAACACATCAAAAAAAATGAACCATTTTCTTTCATTGTCTGGTAATTGTGGAGTCTATTAATTTAAAACAACATCTCAAAACCTTGTTAAACAATAAATCTAATTAAAACATTTCACTATTATTGATTACAGTATTGCAATTTAGAATCCAAACTATAATCTTAGCTTCCAAGCTAAGGCTATTATTTTGAAATACTAGTCTACTTTAATTTTCATTCTAATCCCATTCTCAATATATGGAGGTTTTTGGAGGCACACACCAACCATAATTTTTGTTTTGTTACAGGTGTATCCTACCTTTTCTTTTCAAGCTGAAGCCTTCTTACATTGTATCTCCATTTCTTTCCCCCCATAACAATAGGGAAAGATATGAAATAAAGTAGCATGAAAGAAATGAATGGGCAAAGGTCACCCAATGAATTCTCACAGCTGAAGGTAGAAGCTGAACTGAGTGACCCCAGTGACTGTCCAACATCTGTATTACAATAGATAGGATAAGGTACTGTTTGATCCCACTGCTATTATGAACTTAATGAGATCATCTGTTGCCATGGAGTGAGATATCATCACTATGCTGATGATACCCAATGACACATCTCTTCCCCTGGCAAATTAAGCAATGCTATGGAAGTCTCATCCAGGTGTCTGGAGGCTGTGATGAAGAACAACAGGCTTTGGCTGAACTGTGGCAAGAGTAGCATTGGGTTTGGGGGCATGCTGGTTCTAAGATTATGCCATTTTTAGTGCTGCATGTATGAATTGTATGGCCCAAGTGAGCAGTCTAGGGTTTCTCTTGGGCTCATAACTACTGCTAAAGGAGCAGGTGGTGATTGTAGCTAGAAGGGTCTTTGGACAATTTTGTGTTGTGCACCAGTTATGCCTGTCCCTGAACTGGAGGGCTCCAGTCAGGTACTCGTGTCCCAGTCACTTTCTTATTCAGTTATTACAATGTGCTTTACATGGGGCTGTCCTTGAAGAGTATCCAGAAACTTCAGCTGGTGCAAAATGCAGAAACATGCACAGTTATGTGTACATCCAGAACTGCATGTTACCTCTTCTCCATGAGCTTCACTGATTGCCAACCTGCTTCTGAAACCGATTCAAAGTGCTAGTTTTGACCTTTAAAGCTCTTTATAGCATACAGTCCGGTTAGAATTGTCTCTTCCTGATTACATCTGCTCATCCCATTAGATCTGGCAAGAAAGGCCATGTTGCAGGTCCCACCTATCAGGGATCTACACTTAGCAGGCCTGAAAAAATTGCCCTTAACTGCCTTGGTGCTCACCTTATAAATTCTCCCCCTCCCCCAAATCAGATTATATCCATCCCACTTTATTTTCTAGAAATTCATCAAAACCTGGCTTTGTCATTAGGCCTGGGTGTCTCAGGGGACTGGCAAGATCTTGAGGCAACTCTGTTGTTGACCAAATCTATTGTACTGTAAGACATATCTATTGTTTTGACTTTTTTTCTGTAGGCTGGACAGAGTCACTGCTTGTGCACGCAAACTATTAAGTCATGGTATTCATTTGAACTACAAACCTTTCATAAGCCAGCTTGGGGTAGTGGCTCCTCCTGTGTTAGAAACCAGACTGTGACTTCTAGTCCTCCCTCAGGCCCAAAAGTCAGCTGGCTAACTTTGGGCCAGTCATTCTCTGTCAAGCACCACAAAGTGTTGTGGGGAATATTAGTTTAAACATGTACAATGCCTTAAGTTGACAAAAATATGTAGCTGATTGGCTGGACAGATACAGACAATCCACCTCCACACGGGGTATTTTTTCTCCTATAAACTGCTGTCCAATTTGGCTATTTCATGTTGATTATTTTATCATGTATGAAAAACAAGTCAAAATTTATTTCCGCAAAATCTTTTTTATTTGTGATGATTTTGGGGAACAAGAATTATTTTAGAATATGCAGGCTTAGCAATTTTGAAATATATTTGGCAAATGAGATATGGAGAGCACTTAATATTTTCAAAATAGAAGGCTTAAGCCCCTTTCCCTTCAGAATCTGGGAGGACTCACAATAACTTCATTCTCCAAGTATATGCAAAGGATTGAAATGAAAGCAGACAATGACAAGAGTTTACACCACTGACACTTTTTCCCAAACAGATGTTCCCCATCTTTGCAGATAAAACAATATGCTAAAAGTTCCAATCATAAAAGTAAAACCTGTCCATAGATAAAAATTAAACGCCGCCATAGATTAAATTTGGGAAGTAGCTGCCAACAGAGGACTTCAGGTATTGCCTAATAAGGTCTTGATTCTACATTTCTTTAAAACATCAGAAACATTCATTTACTTCAAAAAGATTATGATTGATTTAAGTGTACAATACACTGGTTACATTACTGAGAATGGATTGGGCAGTTAGGGACTATGGTTGTACAGTATTGGAGATCTTTTTCTTTGGGTTTCAGGTTCTTCCACTGCTAAGGAAGTGATGCTACAATAATTTGTGAAACTTTGACAGTGATTACAACACTGTTCCAGAGGTTACTGGAATGCCTGTATGTGAAGTTGGTCCAAAGGGATATGGTAGAACTGCTGCTGGTGCACTGACAACCCTGCTGCCCAAAATAAGTTCTCCAAGACCTCCTCAGCCTCATTTTCAGGTTGCTGCAGGAAGCACTGAATAGTGCAGAGTTTGGGAACTTCAGGCTCCAAGCCCTGGAAATGGGAGCTAGACTGCCCTGGGAATTTGTGGCTTCCAACAGAACTATTGCATGTAATTTTTATTTTAACTCACAAAGGTAGGCACATGCTGAAGTTTATATATACTTCATAACAGATGTCACCATGGAGGTTGTTATCAATCTTTTGCTATGCTCACATTACCTTTGGACCAATTTGTGGATTCCTTACTCCTCCATAAGCACAAAATTCCTATTTAAAGATGGTTTGTGCTGGACACCTGGTGATTCTTGCATCTTTTCTTAGGACTTTTTTGGGGGGGGAGGGGTGGTTTGGCAGAAAGTTCCATTTTTGAATCTGATTGATCCCTGGCAGTGTGAGGTGATTATAGTTCTGGATAAGAGCATTTTTATATGGCTCTTTCCACTTGCCAATCAAGCAGCTCACTGATATATCAAGGAGCTGAAGTGATTAAAAAGATTTCTAAGTGATGATGGGATAAGATAAAAAGATGACTGAGCAGTGACACAAACTCAGGTTTGGGCTTAACATTGGTAACAGGAACAGTAAAAATGTCTGTTTTCCATTATTGTTTTGTCTATAAACACTTGCCAACTTGTTTAAAGTGACCAGGTTCTCTTATGGAGAGGTGAGAGTAATGAGATTGACCACAGGCTCCATAGTTGCTTTCTACAGTTTTCTTTATGGATGAGCTGACTTGTATTTGATCTGGATATTCGTGGATAGAACCATTTGATATAAATGGAATGGAATGATATTTGGCAATACTATCTAAGATTCTTTTAAGCTGGTGCAACCCAAGTAAGAGGAAAGGGTAATCTGTAACATGAGTTCCAGAAGGACACATCTCCCATCTGGCTCCCAAAACCAACTATTTCAGGTCTTCATTAACTGGAGAACCAGTTCTATATGTAATGGGAGGACTTTAATTCCCCATTAGCTCCTAGTTTATTTATTTATTTTATTTATTATTTGGATTTGTATGCCGCCCCTCTCCGAAGACTTAATTAAGTTGAACCTGGTGGCAGTGGAAATTAACATACTGATTATATGGTTTCTACTGCTTTTATCTTTTATTACCAGACAAATAGATCCTGCCCATGCTAACTGCTTACTAATTCTATTGCTTAATTTTGAAAGTTGTGCTCCTCCCTGTTTATATTTTAGAGTTGATTCTCTTTTTGTGTACTTCAGAATATCCAACTAGACTTTTGAAATAATCTGACTCCTCAAAGAGCACTCTTATTTAACTCTGCAGTAATTTTGTGTTTTGAAGTCTCTGGTAACCCTTCTTTGCAATATATCAAGAACACACAAGCAAAGACATGTATTTGACCTACATTTGGGTGGCAAGAACTTCACTTAATATTTGCAGATGCATTGAAGGTCTCAAAGTGAGTGGCATCACACTACCAATAAGAGGTGTAAAAATTCAAGGAGAGGTTTTGACTGTTTCTCATTCAGACTTTATAGGAAACATTCATTTCAATTTTCAACAATCAGGATCAGACAGGATTTTTTAGATGGTACTTGACCCTGGAACTTCCAGCTGTCCAGCAGAAAATCTGCTAATATCATTGCTACATTACCACCCTTCCTTCTTCAAACTCAGCATTTTATTTTAGCTTACTTTTGTAATTCAAACTGAGTTCAATATGAAAGTCCACTGGTTGAGAATTTTGTTTTTTAAAACTTCCCCTTAGAATAAGAAGTTGTGGGTAGCCTCTGCATGCATTTCCATACAGAATCCCCAATATCAGGAAATATGGACTGACCTGTTGTACATCCTGTTGAAAGACACAGAGCTGAAGCCGTTGATGTAAACGAACTTTTCGATGTTGCCAAATGTTTTCCAATTGCCTCTGATGATGCAGGACTTCATGAATAACATCTAGGACATGGTGTACTGCCTTGGAGTAGTTGGCTGAAGCTGTTAGGGAATCTGAGCTTCCAGGTGTCAAAGGTCGTTGCAGTTTGTCAAGCAGTGATTTCCCATCCTGACTTACCTAGAAAGTAAGAATGAAGTGTTTCCATACTGGCTGCAAAGTTCTACATCACTGTGTTTGCCAATTTATTTTAACAAGGATAGCATGTTGGAATTTATCTTGGATGAATCAAACAGGTAAAAAGGGATTCAAGCTTTTATTTCAGCTGCTTCTTCTGACCAAGAAATCCTACTTCTATAAATCTTCTAAGTTGTAAGACTTTACTGGAGAAACTGGACTTCAGAGGTAAAGAATTCTTACACACCCAAGTCTTGATCCATAACAGTAGTCACTGTTAAAATTCCAAGCTTGTTAAAATGCAAACTAGTTTGCTTTAATTTTATTATTTATCTTCAAAATGAATGTACAAATTTGTCTTCATATACTATAATATTAACTTTTTTTAAAAGGAGATGTTATGTTTATGGTTATATCTACACATTTCTCTGTGTAAGTCTGAGAAACAAAAGGTTTCAGATGCAGCATACACAGGGGAAAATTGCCATCATTCGATAATAAAGTTATTGTCAATAATTATGTATCAGATTAAACACAGGCACGACATCCATGTTCCCAAGAGGTTGTGGTATTAATAAACGTTAAAATATGAGGTTTCCCAGAAGTTTCCAGATAGATAAAAGCCTCTGGTTGATTAGTTCAGACTGGATTATTGTTATTTATATATTGGCATCCTTATAGCTATATAATACAAAACAATCCTTATGTCTCAAGAGCTTCTGCAAACAAGCAGATAATAGTGCAGCAAAGATAGAGTGGTAAGAAAAAGGATACCTTTTAACAGACTCAAAAGTTGACACAGTCATGGAGAGGTTCCTGGCCACGCAGAGGCTGCCTTAACAGAGAAAAGGTAAAGGTTTTCCTGTCTAGTCATATCTGATGCTAGGGCAGTTAAAGATCCTGAGCTTGTCAGCTGGAAAGTTGACAGCCCGCGTTTGAAACCTGAGTGACAAGCAACGGGGTGAGCACCCGTTCCTTGCCTCAACTCCTGCCCACCTATCTGTTGGAAAACATGCAAATGCAAGTAAGCTTAAAATAAGACATACTTGAAGGCAACTGCTCGCCATCAAGGTTTCCTACACTAATTTGACTGAAAACTCTCCTTAGCATCCAGCCTGAGTGAACTGAAAACAGACTGCTTAAACATCAAGTCTTTCTCAGCAGGATGCCTGAGTATGCCTGTAGGGGACCATGCAACATTGCTATAAATTGAGTTACTTTCGCCATCTGTCTTCAGTCAATTTTTAAATATGACTGTGGTAGCACAAGTATTTTGCAATCGGTCTAAGGCTTGACTGAACACATCTTCTGCCTACAATTTATTGAGGTTTATTGAAGAGAACAACATTGTTCCTCTATTTTTATAATTCTATTTTATATATGTAGAAACAGGGCTTTGATATTTTTCTCACTTCCTAGAAAAGAAAAGAAATTGCTTCCTATTCGGATTGTACAAGTTTGCCTTCTTCCCTTTTAATGCTTAGTGTGACTGAAAAATGAAGGTCTCAATGGGAGGTTGTCATTTAAAGAACCTTTAAAAAAAAACAGAAAAGAAATAATAAACATTTTTAGGGAGGGCCAGTGAAATAATTTTTATAACTGGCAGAAAATACATGGTCAATAGCTGGGTTAAACTATTTCAAATATCATGTAAAAAGCTGGAACTGCATAAATAGATCAATGTTTCATTTTAAAAGATTCCAAGTGTGAATTCTTCAAAATGCCCTGCTTCAAAGGCAAACAGCATTTTGAAGCCTTTTTGGAAGCATCTTAGGCTTGAAAGAGAGGTGTTCCAAATTTGAATCATTTTGTTTCCAAATTCAAAATGCTTAGAGCAGACTGTTTTGCATTTTAAAAAATAAAAATAAATCAGTAACAAATTCTAAAACACCACTCATGAAATTTGATGAATTAAATGTTTTGTACAATCTTATGTACAAACATTTTTTAAAAAAAAAACAGGAAGGGGGAATATTTGCAGCCTGAATTCCTTTCAGACACTTCCTTTAGACACTCATTTCAGACATTTTAAAAATAAATAAATCCTAGAAGGATCCAAATATTGTTACAGGAGTAATTTTCCTCCTCTCTTCTATTAAAAGAAGTGTTTGATTTGCATGTTTCCCTGGACTTTGTTATCCTAAAGAGTGAGCTTTGAAAATCTGGTATAAGAATGGCTGCAGCTTTTGCATAAGATCACAAGAATAAGTCTTGACTACCCTGTTTCCTCAAAAATAAGACATCCTCCAATAATAAGCCCAAACGGGCCTTTGAGTGCAGGGCAATAAGACCAAGCACTTATTTCTGGGTTCAAAAAAATATAAGACAGGGTCTTATTTTCAGGGAAACACGGTAGTTATCAGTTATAACATATACACATCTTTCAGCAAAAAGGTTACTCAATGGGAAATTTTGATTTACTGCTACCAACACAGCTCAAAGTTAGAGATATGGAAATTTTAGCTAGCGATGTTATCTACTAACTCAAGTGCAGATGCTCATTTTTTTCCTATTCTTGAAAGGAGATGGGGAATTGCCATCATAGCACAGTGAGAATAATGTGAGATGTCAAGTTTATATTAATGCAGGATGCCACCACTGCTGTGATATAGAAAAGTGTCCTTGATCTTATTATAGAGACATTCTGAAATATAAGGCCTGACAACAGGAAGTAGGAGATTGAAATAATTTTATTTAATCACAAAATCACCAGCACTATATTTCTATTTCTTGGTGATAATTGTAGCAGCAGTAAGCCTAAACTGTTAATGTACTGTAAATTGTTGTAAAATAGCCAACAAGTATCATTTAAAAATAATGTAATTTCATCCACTGAATTTAAAAAAGAAACAGTAGCCATATAATTTAATGCAAGGCAGGAACGTTTTTAGTTATAATAAAAAAGCGTGAACAAAATATAATTTCTTATTTTTTAAAAAGCTGAGGTGAGAGCATAAGAAATATTTCTAATCCTTTTGGATTATCTCTAGAAGTGGTATTCAGCCGGTTTGGACTGGTTCTCCCGAACTAGTAGTATGAACCGGCAAATACTACCACTGGCTGGCCCCGGCCTCCCACTCACTCCTTTTCGCGCCATGCCTTCCTAGATTCACACCCTTTGCACAGCTGCTGCTGCTATCTGATTCCCTCACTTGCCTTGACCTACTGCACAGCTAATCTCTGCCTGGTGAGTCCCCAGCTACCTCCCCCACAGGCCTGCCTTTCCCATGGCCTTCCCAGCGGTCCCCTGGCCAGGCCCGCTTGCGTGCCTTCACAAATCCCTTCCATGCAGCCCAGCCATGCTTGCCTGCCTTCCCTGCTTTCTTCCATGTGGTGCTGTCATGCTTGCCTGTCTTCCCTGCTATCTTCCATGCGGTCTGCAGCCCAGCCATGCTTGCCTGCCTTGCCTGCTCCCTCCCCAGAATCCCACCATGCTTGCTTGCCTTCTTTGCGGCAAAGGGAAGCAACTAGGCTGCCACTGCCTTTCATTGGGGAGCACAGAACGAGAGGGAGCTCCTCCTGCCATCTCTTCCTTTCCCCTTGTCTTTTTCTCTTTTGGGGCGGAAGAGTTTTTCTCCACCCACCATCACCCAGATGTCGCTTTCCTCAACTTGCTTGCCTGATTTCCAGCCTCATCATGTTTCACACTATTCTATGCAGGGAAAAGAAAGTTTGTGTGGGGCTGAAAAAAGTTCAATCAATCAATTTCAACTTCTCATGAAAGAAAAAGATCTCACAAAGTTGGAATTGATTGAATATTTTTTCTTAGTCCCATAAACTTTACTTTCCCTGTACACAATGGCGACATATGTGATGGAGATGGAAATCATGTAGGCAAACAAATGCTTGGGTGAAGTGAGGGCATTCTGGATGGTGGTGTGTGGGGAAAGTTCTGTGATGCGGGGCTGCAACAGCAAAATGGGCAACCAAGCGGCAAGTGCAAGTTACGGATGAACAAAACAGCCCTATTGCCAGCCGGGAGCGCTGCCGCTAGTCACTCCTCTTGTCCCGCCTGCCTCTGCGCCACTAGTGGCTTTTAACAACTCCCCAGCCTATGCTGCTGTCCCCAGGAAAGGCCTCGAAGCTGTGCTGCCCAGGATCCACATGGGCTACCACAGGGGGAGGGCAGCCATGGCTGGCTGGATGGATGCTGCCTGGAACATGAGACTGGCGCAACGAGGAGGAGGGGACAGTGCCCCTTGCTGGCTTGCCTCTGTGTCACCCAGTGGCTTTTAACAATGCTGCCAGGAAAGGCCCCGAAACTGCGCTGATGCATATGGACTGCCGCAGGGTGAGGGCAGGCACTATCTGAAATGTGAGATTGGCAGGAGGAACAAGCGCCCCTCGCCCACCTGCCTGCCTGCCTGCATGTCACCCAGCGGCTTTTAACAACACAGCTACCACTGCCTGGAATGGCCCTGAAGCTGCACTGCTCGGAATCAATGTAGGCTGCTGCAGGGGGCAGGCATGGCCGCACTGGCTGGCAAGACGCTCGCCTGCCTGGCCAGGAGGACGCTCACCCCCCTGGCCAAGAAGCTGCATGGCCGTGCTGGCTGGGGAGACGCTCAACCACCTGGCCGAGAAGCCGTATGGCCGCGCTGGCCGGGAAGATGCTCGCCCACCTGGTCGGGAGGCTGCTCACCTGCCTGGCCAGTGTCTGAAGAGAGGATTCCCTGTGGGACAGAAGTTTTGTCTAGAAGGAAAAGCATACAGAAACCAGTTTGATCATAAGATATCCAAATGTTATTCCCATATTTTCCACAACTAGAAATTTTTAAATTGCATACTTGTAGCATAAGTACATAAGTAGACTTCTTTATTATTTAGTGGAAACTAAAGGACCCAGATTGTGGGGGCAATATGCTGGCTCTGTTAAAAAGTGCTATTGCTAACATGTTGTAAGCCGCCCCGAGTCTAAGGAGAAGGGCAGCATAAAAATCGAATATATATATATATATATATATATAAACAAAGGAATAAGAAGGGGGTAGAGGAGATGAAATTGCTGTTCACTTCTTGCATTATCCCTAGCAGTACCTTAGGATTTAGAATGAAAATTAAAAATATTGGATCCTATGGCCACACAATGATTTTGTACTATATTTTCCAATTATTTAAATAAGTTCATGTGATAACGTTTCCTATAAACTCTTTATGTTGACTATTCTGACAAGCTCTCTGAATTTGCATAAAAAGTTCTCTGAGAAGGATGGATTTGCAGTATTTTAAAAAAAACAGAGAATGGTGATTTAAAGATTGAACTACAGTATATGTTCTACCAATTATCTGAGGCCTGGGGTCTCAGAGGGCCAGTGTATGCCTGTACATACCTTGCTATTTGCTTGGTAATTTACCTATTCCACCTGTATTTATATATTCTTCAAAATATATTTAAACTTTTTTTAAAAATGAGAAGCTGACTTGACACAAAGTAAAACACCATCCTCCCAAAAAATCATTTATTTGTTTATTTCTATTTCATCATTATTTGTATAAGTGATTCAAAGCAGCAAACATTCCAAATATCCCTCCTGCTCCTATTTTCCCCACCACAGTTCTGTGAGGTAGGCTAGGCTGAGAGAAGTAATGAATGGCCCAAAATCAGCCAGTCACTGAGCCATTTATGAACTTTCCTGAAATTTGAAAAAGAGAACTATCTGCAGCCAGTGTTTTGTTTGACCACCTATCTTGAAAGAGCAGAAAAATTATAAGCTATGTGTATTGTACGGTGGACAGGGATGCATTTGTCTGCAATTCTTTAAACAAAATATGGCTTTTTCTGGGGAAGAAAGGCACCTGCATAATCCCAGAAAGCTGCATAATCCCAATAAAAAAATATAGCTGCCTTAAAGAATTGCAAACAGGTGCAGCATTCCTTTCTCTGTGCTCATAATTATTATTATTATTATTATTTTGCATTTAGAAACATAGAAGATTAATGGCAGAAAAAAGACTTCATGGTCCATCTAGTCTGCCCTTATACTATTTCCTGTATTTTATCTTAGGATGGATATACTGTATGTTTATCCCAGACATGTTTAAAGTCAGTTACTATTTGAATCCAAAATGCAATGGTATAATACAAAAGTTGGGGCAAGTACGAATACACAATTAAGAAATGTTATTTGAAATAGGTGCTTTGTAAACTTGTCTGTGCCAAGTCTTCCCAGCCACTGTTTTGTAAAAGCATTCACAACAATAATTATGCATCAGAATCCAAATATAGGATTCCAAATTTAGGTGAAATTTATGGCTGCTTATTTTGTTTCTACTATTAGTAAATAAAAGAGGGAGAAATCATCATTTTTATAATTATTCCTGAAGGGGTATGTGTGCAAAAGGCAGCACTTATCATTGATCATAGCAGCGCAAGAACAGGCGCTAAGCACCAGATTCATAGAAGCAGCGATTTATCACACTAGATGGAACCCAAGGGGTAGACCAGTGTCTCTCAGATGAAAGATGTATGGACTTTAATTCCCAGAATTCTCCAGCCAGCCATCAATGAGGTTCCACAGAAGATTGCGGAGAATAATAGAGCTAACAATCTGTGGGAATTCTGGATCCAGAAGGACAGGCAGGCATTAGATAATCAACCAGACACTGTAGTAAAGTTGTAATAAATTTACTGTAGTAAATTAATAAAGACCAGAACATCTCGGGAGGCCAGGCAAGTCAAGGTTCCCCTCGACATGAGTGATATGGAGTTGGCCAAGCCCATCCACTCATACCACCCATCCACATGACCACCAAGCCACGCTCACAGAACTGGTAGTAAAAAAAATTTAATCCCACCACTGATCACCCAAGAAATCAGTTTTGGCAATGGATCCAAAGCCTTTTGAGCAAATTTGATAGCACCACAGTTGTAGCCTATAAATGTATGTAGTCAGTGACCAACATCAAAGCAGAAACCCTAATACCTAGGATATTTCTTTCTACAGGAGATGCTTTAAAGAACAACCTGGGGGGGGGGGATGTTCTCAAAAACAGAGGCAGTATATCTCGATGCAGCGATAGTGGCTTATTCAACAAACCATTTTAAAATCATGGCTTAGCACAGTAAGTGAACTGAAAAATTGCATCATTTCACACATATTTAATATCATTTTACTTCAAGGATTTACTTAACAGAGATCTGAAATCAAACTCCATGTCAATTAAATATGATAAATATTTGTTATTGCAAACTTAGCACCTTAAGGACAAACATATTCCCATAAGGAACACAATTTGCCGACCAGAGATTTATTAATCTCTGTTGCTTGGCATATGTGACTGATTGCCAGTTTGTTATAATGACTCCGGGGCTGGCCTAGAAACTGGGAGACTTAGATTTTAGCCCTCTTAGATATGAAAGCTGGCTGGGTGACTTTTGGCTAACCACTTTTTATCAGCCTAACCCATTTCAAGTTTTGCTTTATACCTCACAAACACATAAGTGATAAAATGAACTCTGGTCCACAGAATCATGTGACACAGTAAAATAATAAAAGTTATTATTTTTTCAGAATCTATTTTTATTGTTTTGCTAGTGTGTGAACACTACTATATATTTTTAATATAGAAAACATTGCACTTTCAAGCAGGAAATAGGATATCACCTACCTCTGAGTATGCCAGGGTAATATGCTCATATATTCCTTGGTGATGGTGAATAGCATCTTCCAAATCTTGCAGTTCTGAGGGAAGCTCCACTTCGCCACAGGCCTTACACCATGAATCCACGTTACTCATGTACTAGAGGAGCAAAAAAATCTTATTCACTACAAGCATTCCCACCAAGAATCAACATAAAACTATCGGAGCAAGCATTTTTTGTTACAAAATGAGTTCTTCATTTAAAAGGTATGTCTCCCCCCCCCCCCCCTCCATTAAAAAGCAGACACAAGTTTTTCAGCTGTTAACATAATGTCCAGTGTATTTCCACTCTGGCTCCTCTAAAACATAAAAATAGTTATGTTTCAAAAGAATTACCAATTCATTTCACTATACTCTGCAAAACAGATATGGTTGTTAAAAAGAAAGCAAACACTTCAGTAATATGAGAATTCTTTGTTAACTATGGAGTGGCTTGGAAGAGGTAACAAACACATATGGAAACATTAAAACAATCTGAAGCCAAACCTCAATTCACATGCAAAAGAATTCCAAATGCATCCAAAAGAGTTCAGCTGCAATCTCTGGCACCAGAAAATCAGATCAAATCATTTGCTTCTATCATCCCCATCATCAATATTGTACACACTCAAGAGCGGGCATTTGTATTGCATTAATACACTAAGTTGCAATTCATGGACTGTTTCCTTGTTTGTGTGAAAAAAGTACACAATTAAGTAGCCAATCAAACAATTAATGAGGTTAATTCATTTAATCTGAACAGACTCCTCTACATTCTAGTTTTATTTCTCCAGGAATAGCTTTTACACAGAAAAAAACCAAATAAAAACAAATCACTTTTCTCTTATTCAGTGGCATTTTGAGGTAATGAACCCATCTTCCTGTTGTTGTTTTAATTATTAAATACACATATAACACAAACACATACAAAACAAACAAACCCAGAGAGGAACAATAAGCTTGCATCAGTAAATATCCACAATTATATTATCCTTTATATATATATACATTTACATATATATATATATGTTTACACTTTATCATTTACATTCTACATTTCTTTATTTCATACTTCTTCCATAATAGTTTATCTTTAACATTCATAATAGTCGTTCAAATCTCAGTTCTTACTCCTTTACTTATTCTTTCTCTCTTTAGGCCGTTCATATAGTTTATTCCATACTAAGTAATATTCGGACGCTTTTTTCTTTTATTGATTAATTTATCCACCTCAGCACATTCCAATATTTTTAATTATGTCCTCATCTTTTGGTATTCTCCCATCTTTCCAAAATTGCACATAAGTTATTCTTGACGCTGTTATGGTATGTGTGGTCAGATATTGTAATTCCTTTCTTGTGCTTCCAGCACAATGGTGATGAATTTGGAAACACATTAGCAATTCTTACATGGGATAAATGCCACCTGTAAAACATCTTGTACTGGTTTTCCTTGTACCTCACCGATATTATTAATTTCCAATTAGTTTTCCAAATTTTTTCCCGTTTGTCCAAATCAATAGTATATCGGAAAAATATTTGCCCATCTTATCATCGTGTCTTTAACCACCTCCTCTTCCATTTTATATTTTATTAGAAATTTATAAATTTTATCAATTAATCTGTCATCATTGCCAAGTAATATCTTATCAAGGTCATTAGATTTTTTTTAAAATGCATACATTTTTTGTTGTTTTTATGATATTTGGCTTAGATCTGTATATAAGTCCACCAGTCTAAGTTTATACCATGTTCAGTTAAATCTTCTCTAGTTTTCAAATTTCCTTATTTATCTAATAAATCTTTATAACTTAATATTTTGTCAAATATCTTTGAATGTGGATGTTTCATGGCTTCTATTGTGGCTATCCAATTTGGAATCTATAATGATGTTTTGCTGCCAAATTTGTAATAATGCGCTTGTAACCAAATGTCTCTTAAAATATGTGTGAGATTTATAGTTCTCATCCCATATGAATGTGTACCATCCTAATTGGAGATCATGTCCCTCTATTGTCAAGATTCTCTTATTATTTAGCTCCAACCACTCCTTAATGCTGCTTGATGGTATATTTGCCAATCTGGGAGCCCAAATCCTCCTTTTTCTTTGATACCCTGTAATATTTTCCATTTTATTCTGGGTGTTTTCCTTGACAAATATATTTTGAAGTCATTTTATTCAAATCTTCAAAGAAAGCTTTTCCTGGTTTTATCAGGATTATTTGAAATAAAAATAATAACATTGGTAAGATGTTCATTTTAATTGAAGATATTCTTCCAATCAGTGATAATTGTAGACTTTTCAAATTTTCCAAGTCTTTTTTAATTTGCACTAATATTCTGTTATAATTAACTTCTTTTATTGATGAACACTTTGCCTTCAGCCAAATTCCTAAGTATTTTACTTCTTTGACCACCTACATGTTTTTTCTTCCAATTATTTATCCTCATTTTAGTGAGATTTTTAGTTATCATTTTATTCATTTTAAGTCCTGCCATTTCTCCTAATTATTCAATTTCATAAATTAATTTTATACATTAATTTACCATTCTTACAAACTATTTCCCACACATCACATTTTTACATCTCCAATTTCCACTCAGTAGTTCATATTTTCCTTGTCTCCAGCTTTGATGATTTTTCCTCCCTTCTCCTCTTGAAAATTTTTTATCCTTTTTATTTTATTTTTTGAAGTCTCTGTGTTGTATTTTTAGGTTTCTAATCGATAAATCCACTACAGTGTTTCAGTTTTTGCGATAGGATTCTTGTCCAATTGTGTCATTTCAGGTAGGGTTCTTGTCCAATTGTAGGGAGATAATAGATATTAAAATTTCTATATAGTTTTAGCATCTGTGGAATTCTTCACATTTGTCCAATTTCTCAATACTCTAATAGTGCAAACTTATCATCTCCCTGTAGCAAACCTAGACATGTACTAGCTGAATTTGTGACATTTTGCATCACAACTTAACCCTACTGTTCTAACTTTGCAAACTAGCAATCTGCAGTTTTTGTGGCTGCATTATGTGAGTTCTTAAGGCAAAAGACAGTGACCTGTTTAAAGTGCACAGATCAAAAACGGATCATTTGCTACAATGGTGGATTGCTACTAGTTCGGACCAGTTCTGAGAACCGGTAGCAGCAGTGAGAGGCTCCACCCTCCCACCCAGATGTTATCAAAAATGCTCTGCACATGCGCAGAAGCATTGCACTCATGCATGTTTGCTTCCATTCCTGAACTGGTTGTAAAGGTAGTAGAACCCACTACTGATTTGCTAGTTTGGAAGAAATGTTTCACAGCTATATCACATTAATTGCATTCATTTAAGGGCCTTGATAATGAAATATAATTTAAGCCAGTGGCAGTTGTTTCGTTCTAATATGAGAAAATCTAGTTGTTGGGTTTTTTTACATGTCTTGGAAAATATAACTTTCCTTGGATTGGATCCATGAAATCAAATAATCTTTCCCAAAATAATCAACTTCCCTGCCAACTTATCATAACTTATCATAGTGCTGTTTGTCTAAATGGAAGAAAAGGCAATAATGTCAAAGGAAGTTGTTATAAAGAACAGCAGAGCTGAATTCTTAACCATTAGAAAACCTCAATTACAGTAGGGAGTTGATTTTAGTGTGTGTATGTATTGTATGATTAGCAGGAAGTAGGGGCCCTGGTTTGGGTGTTCAAAGTATGACTGAGATTCAATCAAGTTGTTCGGGCAATGTTTCTCTGCTTGGTAATGAGGAATAACAGCAGCCTAAAAGGAGATACTGTAATTTGTGTGTGTGTTGTGCCATCAGTAAGCAAAGGAAGTTCCTAAGACTCCAAACTTGACCATTCATTACCCAAAACCATTTATCAGAAAATCTTATCAAACTTTCATAGTCTAAGTCCCTTTCTTCAGCACCGTCATAATGCTAAACAGTTGCTGAAGGAATGGCTGTAACTCAAGAATCTCTATGATAAAGACAGTACTATTGAGTGACGTTTATGTCATTTTAACAAATTACTATTAGCAGTTTTGTCTTTATAGGAATATTTTGGGAAACCTTTGAATATATTTTAAGTCAATTTAAATGTCCCTGTTGTGATGGAAAATGGGTTTGTGAAAAAACATCTAACCAATTCTGGGTAACCTATCCAGGTTTTGGAATCCTTGTCCTACATGATAGCATACAAGTCCTGATTGTCCCAATATGACCTCCAATTTAGGACACATATACTAGGTAAGAAAGTTATGCTTCATTGAATATTTATATTTAGTTATATATCTCATTTTAAAACTGGCCATCTTCCTCACAGAGACTCTGGGAAATGTATATTTTTGGACTACAGTTCCCATCACAAGTACTGGCATACAAATTGTGACTAAAGAAGGTTGGCACCAAAAATTATATGATATTATATTTTCTGAATTTCTGGACAACTGGAGGAAGCAACTGAAACAGTATTCCAATGATCAAAGACAATAGAGCTGAACACTGGTCTCCCATTTCCCTCAATAAAAATAGTTCAAGCAACACTGCTACAATAGAAACAATACTATAGATCAGTGTTTCCCAACCTTGGCAGCTTGAAGATATTTGGACTTCAACTCCCAGAATTCCCCAGCCAGCGAGTGCTGGCTGGGGAATTCTTTGAGTTGAAGTCCAGATATCTTCAAGTTGCCAAGGTTGGGAAACACTGCTATAGGTCACACAGATAAGTTTATAAGTGAACACTATATAGCATTAAGAAAGTCGCATTTGAGTTTTGGAGATAGGCCACTCAGGGACATGAGCTTAACTTCTATGCCAGCTTCTCTCCAGATTAGGTTTTTAAGTCATTGGAAAAAACAAATAATTGTTACATAACAAAAAGAACAACTAAGAACCAGAGTGAAATATTTGCTTTGGATGAAATATTTAATTTTGGTTTTAAATTCTAACACCTCAATTTTCATAGAAATCCTTCATTGTTTTTTTGAAATGTTAAATGGGAGAGATTACTTAAGCATTATAAATGTTACTAATTATGGGAAATGAATCTGCACAAAGCATTGTTTTGTATCTGCTTTTTACTCATCCTCACCTAAATTCTGAGACCCTTTAAAATATATACCTTGAGTATGAGAATTCATAGTCTACAGACCAATAATCCTTAAAGCAGGTACAGACAATCTTACCTCAAGATCCCATTTTTTGGGCCTTTCCTTGCTAGAAGCTTTAAACAAAAAATATTTCAGTAGTCCCTGATTCCTTTTCCTTGTGTAATTTTTATAGGAGGAAGCAAGAAAATCAAGAGAGGAGTTTCCTTGTCTCGTCTACAAAAATAAAGTGCAGTTTTGCAAAGTAGCAAAACCACAATGATGGCTCTTTCTTGCTGCCCAAAGCAAGATCTAAGAGGGTGGATCCCAGATCACAGCTGCATGTAACTTTAAGTGACTCATCAGCTGAAAGGAGTCTTCACTCCCCTCATGCCTCAGCAAGCCAAATATACAAGTTGGTCCCTTGATTCTAACCAGGACAGATAATATTTTGGCAGCCAGGGGGCCCTGTTTAACATTTATAGGAGAAGATGAGGGTCAGAGCAGATTAAGCGAGATACCAAGTACGTAAGACCCATGCTTTTCTTCTCAACATCTAAGGGAAAACTCATTTGTGTTTCTGAAAATCTGTTTAAATTATTAGAAATATGGTTTGCACGTGATTTCTATAGTTGGCATGTTTCAAAATAGCAGGAAACTGTGCTACTTTTGTCAACTACAATCAGCAATTTAGTAAAAGAAGTCAGATGCTCTCTAGATGGGGTGTCAAACTGGCAGCCCGTGGGCTAGATGTGTTACACGCAGGCCACCCCCACTCCAGATCTGCAAAGGGGAAAAACAATCTTGACGGCAATGTGACAGCACAAGTTTGACACCCATGCTCTATAGCGTCTCAGAATTTCAGATTGTCTTCTCTTGTTCTAAACCAATTATAAAATTAAATGATACCTTAGAAAACCAACAGACACCCTTTGATCTTGTGAAGTGGTGGGCTCCTACCAGAACAGCTAATTGCACACAGCTCTGAGGCTCCGGCGCATAAGTGTGTGATCGAGTGCAATTTTGCTTTCTGCACCTGTGTTTTTTGCTTCCTCGCAGGTAGAGAAGCAAAAAACCTGGCCAAAACCTGCATGCACGTGCATCCCCGTGTGAGATTTTGCTACCTGCACAGGTGCGGAAAGCAAAATTGTGCTCGATCCCGCACTCGCGTGCCAGAATCGCGGAACTGAGTGCAATTAACTGGTCTGGTAGCAACCCACCACTGGTCTTGTGAAGTGACTGACCTGTTCAGCCTTCTGGTGAAAAATAGCCGACATATCCAGCAAGGTGCTGCGTTCATCCAAGGCTGCAGCAAAAGCCTTCCATTCCTGTTCCAACTGGTTGGCAATCTGCTTGATTTGTTGCGAAGCATAGTGACCGGACTCCACCAAACGATTGGCTACCGACATGATGCGATTGATGTTCACATACACATTCTATCAAAGGGGGGGGGGGGAAAGGAGGCAGAGAACATTACTAAGGAAACTAAACTTGATGGTTTGACTTAAAAACCAGCATCAGCCTAATGAAAGGTTTCTGCTAATAACCTTACAGTAGGCACCTTGTGTAAGCATCTGCATGAAGAGAAATTCTCCAGTTGTTATTGGGAGTGGGGGAGTACAACTTTCAGTATTCTGAATTGAAAATATTGTATATTGAGTTTCTGTACACACTACTCTAAATTCTAAACATATTTTAAATTCAGCCTGTGGAGGGCGAAAATGGCCTCCCCCCCCCCCAAGACCCTCTGGAGGCCAGTTTCAAGTTGAGAAATGGGCCATTTCTGGCCTCCAGAGGATCTCCGGGGGTGAGGAAGGGCGTTTTCACCCTCCCTAGGCTCCCAGAAAGGCTCTGGAGCTTGAGGAGAGCAAAAAAACAGGTCTTCCAGTGAAGAGAGGGGCGGCATACAAATCTAATTATTATTATTAATAACAACAACAACAACAACAACAACAACAATAAAAATAATAACCAGAAGTTGACAAATGAGCCATTTGGGTGGGTAGGGAGACCATTTTCACCTTTCCCCAGTTCCTAGAAAGGCTCTGAAGCCTAGGGAGAACAAAAAAATTGGCCTGTTATTGCATGCCGGGGGGGGGCACATACATCCCCCCCCATGGAATTAATATTGTGGCTGAGCATGCACTCTCCTTCATGATTACTAGACTAGGCACCCAACATGGTATATATGGTAGCGACCCTTAAATCATAAGAAAACATAATTGACTGTCCTCAAGTTTTAGGATTCTCTACTTGATTCTGGATAAGTAAAGGCAAATGCCATTTTTTTGTGCCAATGCTATTTCCAACTCATCATCAGTTACTTTAAGGAGCAATAGAAAAACTGAGCCATAATTAGAAATTAGCCAGAGGGAAGCACATTAAAGGGAAGTCAAACCCTCAATATACTGCACTTTTGAACTGATGTAAACAACTGGTGTTAATAATGGAGCTTTTGTTTAAAATGTTCCTTCAAGGTTGTATAAGAGGCATAAAAGCTCCTTAATCGATTACAGGGTAATTTTAGAAAAAAAAACAGAACTTCTGATCTGGGTGGGGAAAAAGAATTCAAGAAAAGAAATCAATTCTTGACCTGACCTCATTTGCTTTTGAACTGGATGAAATGTTTCACTTTCACTGTACCACAAAATCCAGTTCATCATTCTATAACCTGATTAAATATGCATCTTTCCAGTGCCAAGAGAAATATACAGCAGAAGTGTGATATGGAAACATTTTTAAAACTTTAAGTATAAAGTTTTACTTCCTTCAAAGTGGACTATGGTCATCCTGAAAGAACTACAACTTAGAAAGGGATTTTCCTTCTTGGTTGGTTTATTCAGCCTACAGGTGCCTGCTTCAGTAATTTGACCCTACTCTCCAGGTATAAGGAAGAGCTGTACATAAATTAACAGGGACAGAGAAACTAATTTTGTTCCAGAAAAGGGACACTACAGGTTGTGTTGTCTGCTGGGACAGATGTGACTGATACATCTGTTAGTATGTCAGTATAAAAAAAAAAATCTTAATTTAGGTACGGTAAGTTTCTACTTTTCTCGAGAAAATATAGAAACACAGAAGACTGACGGCAGAAAAAGACCTCATGATCCATCTAGTCTGCCCTTATACTACTTTCTGTATTTTATCTTAGGATGGATATATGTTTATCCCAGGCATGTTTAAATTCAGATTCTGTTGATTTACCAACCACGTCTGCTGGAAGTTTGTTCCAAGGACCTACTACTCTTTCAGTAAAATAATAATTTCTCACGTTGCTTTTGATCTTTCCCCAACTAACTTCAGATTGTGTCCCCTTGTTCTTGTATTCACTTTCCTATTAAAAACACTTCCCTCCTGGACCTTATTTAACACTTTAACATATTTAAATGTGTTTCGATCATGTCCCCCCTTTTCCTTCTGTCCTCCAGACTATACAGATTGAGTTCATTAAGTTTTTCCTGATACGATATTTAAACATTTTTGAAGGCTTTCTTTCATGATTGACATAATGCAAACTGCCTGATTAGTAGTGATCAATATGAAGTTAAATATGATTTCATATGAATAAAACATTAAGGAGAACATAAAATTCTACTGATGCTAAACTTTCATGTTTTCTTCTTAAAAAGGAAAATCTGATGATGTTAACTAACCAGGTAATGAATCATCTTCAAGCAAAAACAAAAAACCAAAGCTCAGTGAGCACCAAGGACTCTACAATTCAACCTTGAGATACATAAATTCACTTCTATTTTAACTAAGGAAGACCAAAGCAGGCTTCTTGATAAGTAGCCCTAAGAAGTTCAAAACTGCTGTCAAAATAAGTCATTTCCAAACTGCAGAAGTTCAAAACTGCTGTCAAAACAGGTCACATCCAAATTGTAGATCCAAGGGAAAGTAATGCCCAGGAGAAACAAGCCACAACTTAAAAGTTGAATAAATCCCAGCATTTGTTTTATTAATGCATTTCCATTTCAAAACCCCTTTTAAGAACTGTCAATTAAGTGCTACATCCATAGAGTCATTAGGCTTGAAAAGTATTTTATTTTTCCTTTGGGAATTCTACGGGTTACCTATTCCCTTCCAAACTGTATAGCATCTGACTCAAGGTTTGTGATAGAAAAGACAGACAGACACCCACACATTGTATAGTACTTTTAAATATTATTTCAACTTTCGGAACAGCAGTGTCTAGAAATTTTATATATTTAAACATATGTGTAAATGTAAAACACACACACAAAATGATAGTTCCCTTAAATTCTCCTTTACATTTGTGTGTTACCTAATGGAGCAAGCTATGTTCTTCTCAATCTCTCTTCTCTCTTATTTATTCATACTGGATTCTCCCCCAGGCTTTCCATTACCCTGTTTTCAGTGGGGGTCAGAAACAAAAGCTGTATATTCTTCAGTATTAAAAAGAACAGGGTGTATCAAAAAGATGAAATGTTCTTGCAAAATTCTTACCATACAGTTCATAGCAAAATGGTTGTGCTGTGTCTGAAGTTCCATAGCATGAGGGTGACTGGCTCCAATTTCTGTGTAGCTGTTCAAAAACAGGCCTTTATTGTGTGTGATCCAGTCAAACATCTAAAGAAAGCAAAAATTAATGTTCAGCACAGAAGTGGACAGACACTTAAAACATTTGCCCATTATCATATAAATGGCATACAATTTTAGCAAAGTTTTATAATGGCACAGAGCTGAGTAAGGTAGTCATGTAAATAACCATTTAAGTAGCTAGTAATAGTTGCCTTGAGGCAACTAGTTGGCTCTTTATACCTCAAATATGAACCCAGGGATAAATGGCTAGCTAGGCAGAAAGAAATTGATAAAAGACAGTGATACATGCCATGACTCATTTTGAAAAGATAAGTAAGTATAAAGAAGACCAACTTGAAAGACACAATGTCTGTCAAATGCAAAATTTGTTGAAACACCCCCTGAAAAAGTACTTATTGATGTACCAATGAAACAAGATGGAATAATCAACCTGTGCCTTATATTCTATATTGTTTGGTTGAAAATATGCCTGTATATACCAGTACTCTCCCAAATGTGTTTGGCTGATCCTGGCTCCCTTCAATGGATTAGGTAAGATTTCAAAAGATGAATAAACTGAAAAGATGACTATTTAACAAAAATAGGAAACTTAATTTATAAGGACTTGGCAGCATACCAACAAGCACTAACAAATTGAAGAGTATTATCAATCAATATGATCATATTGATCAGCTCCAATATCAGTTCTATTTTTGACAGTTCAAAAGAGCCAAACTGGTACTTCTCCCTAAGCAGACTGCAGGCCATCAAAGCCATCTACGACACTAGTGACAGTACTAGATCCAAGAATGCCCTAAATTCACTATTTTAAGAATAGTGCAATCCTTTTCAGAACAGACCAAATGTGATCCATTTGAACAGATGTACCATTCACCACGCACACCTCACCTCATTCTTGTGTGGACAGAACTTCATTCATTGGGCTTCATCAGGATAATTTTGGTGCAGAGTTACTAATTTGGGATGTTTACTGCTACACTAGTTTAGATTGAAAAGTGAGGTAAAAAGCTAAATATCAATTGTGTATTGTTAACTAAATTCACTACTTCAAATTATCTCCCCGAATGGCTTTCACATAGATAGATATTGAATTTCATGGGCATAAAAGTAAAGGCCTCTGTGATTCTGCTGCCATGGAATACTGTAGGTGCAAGACCACTGCATCATTCTCTGAGAATATTTAGTCAACTAGGTGTGGAACCTAAAAGGAGTGGAACTCTATTTCAGGCAGTTCAGGAAGATACTACCTCAATGCTCTTGAAAACTGTTAAAGACAATTCACAGATCTCTGTTCTGTCTGTTCCTCTGAGAGACAAATATACCCACAGGGTGACCAAATTTGAAATGAATCTGAAAAAAATCAACTTCATGCAGGAATGCTTGATGTTGGTCATCAGCCACACACTTGAGCATCTTATCTGATAATAAAGGTGTGTCTGAGGTAGGTTTCTTCATCAGTGGTCTGGATCTTGCTTCTTTCAAAGGATCTGGTATCATTATCAGAATTAACAACAAAATGAATTGATGACTTAGCTAGATTTACCTAACTATTCCCTTCTTACTGGATATAACAAATCAAGACAAACAAATATACCCAGGTCTCATTTAGAGATCACAACTGGGATTGTGAACACAATCATTAACTGAAGCGCTCATCAAGTGAAGCAGTAACTGTGCTAATTTTACTTCAGTTTTCCTTTTCTTTCCATTTCTGTGAGGAATGGCTACAAAATTATTTTTTCAACCTCAACTGAAAATGGTCGCAGCCACTAATAAGGACTACCTGCATACGTAACTGGTTTGAATTTATCCATGAGCATAATCTTCATCTTCAGGCCTCAACAACTGGAACTTATTCAACAATCGCAGATTTGACCAAATTTATCTGGTTATGCTATCTCCTTGCCATATTAAGCCATGGAGGATATCATCAAGTCCCTTTTGAGATCAAAGTATTACAAATGCTTCACTATTCAGAACAAGCATCCATTATTAAAAATACAATGAATGATATAAAACTATTCCTTCCTTGCCATAAAATAAGCTCTATAATGAATTCTCATAATTACTGTACTTGATTACATTCATTATGGTTCCTTCATTTGCTTCTTAGCCACTTTTCTATTTACTTTATTGCTCTCAGCTCCAAGATTCCCAGGTAATTCTGGCAAGCAGCAAAGATGTCATGGTGGCACAGTGGTTAGAGTGCAATATTGCAGATTGACATGGTTCACTACCATGAATTTGATCCTGACCAACCCAAGGTTGACTCAAATTTCCATCCTTCCAAGATTGGTAAAATGAGGACCCAGATGGACCGTTGTACCTACCTGAACGGTCTTCTCGCTGCACTGGAAGGAGAGTCCAACATGGGTAGTTAACCAATCTTATTGGTAGAGACTGAGTTAATTATTTATATATTAATTAGGTACCGCCCCCTTGTATCCCCCATGAGCTCAGTTTTAAAAACGAAGACAATGTAAGAGGATAACCAATTTTTATTGTCAACTATCCAACGAAAACAATGTCTTCCCAACTCCGGCGTCCCTGAACTTAAACAGTGCCGGGTGGGTTTGGACTCTCCTTCCAGTGCAGCGAGAAGACCGTTCAGGTAGGTACAACGGTCCTTCTCCACTGCAGCTGGAAGGAGAGTCCAACATGGGATATGCCAAAGATTAAGGCCCATGGGAGGGAGAAGGTCTTGTCAGGGACGTCGTGGAGGCACAAACTCGTTGCAAAACACGCCTTCCAAACGCTGCGTCCGCTGAAGCAAACGAATCCAACTTATAATGTTTAACAAAAGTGGAAGGAGCCGCCCAGGTTGCGGCCTTACAGATATCCTCTATGGATGCTTGCGTGGCCCAGGCAGCTGATGTGGCCGCGCTACGTGTTGAATGACCCGTCAGTCCTGGTGGTGGGGTCTGGTCCCTAGCCTTGTAAGCTTCCAAGATACAATCCTTGAGCCATCGGCTAATGGATTTAGAAGACAGGCCTAAACCCATCCTGTGTGGCGAAAATGATATGAACAACTGTTCAGATTTCCTGAACGTCTCTGTACGTCTGATGTAGATTTTCAAGGCTCGCCTGACGTCAATTTTGTGCCATCGCAATTCAGATGGATGATTTCCATGAGTACAAAAGTCAGGTAGGATCAACTCTTGCTTTCTATGAAACACAGAATTCACCTTTGGTATGAAAGTGGGATCCAATCTTAGCACAACTCTGTCTGGATAAAATATACAGAGGTCTGATCTGACTGATAAGGCCGCTATTTCAGACACTCTACGTGCCGATGTGATTGCGACCAGGAAGGCCGTTTTAATAGATAATAGTCGTAGTGAAATGGACCTCAAAGGTTCAAACGGTGGTGTTGTCAATGCTTTGAGTACCAGTGTGAGATCCCATGACGGAAACCTCCGGACTGGCGGGCTGTGTTTGTTTGTAGCTCCTCGTAGAAAGTCCCTCACCCATGGGTGGAAGGCCAAGGAGCGTGCCTCTGGAACTTGTATCATAGTGGCAAGGGCTGCCACCTGCCTCTTTAGGGTGTTAGGGGCTAACCCCCGGTCTATCCCATTCTGCAGAAATTCCAACACCGGAATTACCGATGTCTCCTTCGGATTCAGATGACGTTGTTCACAAAACTTACAGAACGCTTGCCAGGTTGCCTGGTAAATCCTTGATGTCGACGGACGTCGTGCTGCCTGCATTGTATCAATGACCTTCTCTGGTAACATTTGTTGCCTCAGTCTGCTCCTCTCAAGTGCCACACGGTTAGATGTAGCCACTGGGGATCCGGGTGTTGCAGGTTCCCCTGACTGAGGGCGATGATCCGGTCCGGAATCCTCCACGGTGGTGACACCGATAGTGCCACCAGGTCTGAGAACCATGGGCGTCGAGGCCAATGAGGCGCCACCAATAGCACCTCCGCTCTCTCTGCTAGGATCTTCTCCACCACCCTGGGAATGAGACTGGTGGGGGGAAAAGCATACATCAGACCGGGAGGCCAAGGAGAAAGAAGGGCGTTGGTCCCTTCCGCCCTTGGATCTGGAAAACGCGTGTAGAACCTGGGCAGTTGAGCATTCTGCTGACTGGCAAACAGATCCACTGAGGGAGTGCCGAATCTTTGGGTCATCTGCTGGAAGATGGCGGGATCCAAGCTCCATTCCGATGGATCCAGAATGGTCCTGCTCAGCCAGTCCGCCTGAGTATTGCTGATGCCGGCAATATGCTCGGCCGTCAAGGATGCCAAGTGGGTCTCGGCCCAATCGAAAAGATGGTTGGCTTCCTCCATGAGGCGCTGTGACCTCGTGCCCCCCTGATGGTTGAGATGGGCCCTGGTTGCAACATTGTCTGTCAGGACCCGCACGTGTCTGTCCTGCACTAGCGGGGTAAACGCTTGGAGGGCCAAAAACACCGCCCTCAATTCGAGGAAATTGATGTTGACTGGCTCCAAATCCTTGTCTGACCAGAGGCCTTGGGCCATGTGCTGTCCAATGTGTGCGCCCCATCCGAAAAGACTGGCGTCTGTCGTGAGTGTTACTGGACTTTGGAGCCGGAATGGGGAACCTTTGCTTAAGGCTAGCGAAGTCCACCAGCGCAAGGACTCTCTGACTGCCCGTGGGACACGAACCTTTGTGTTGCAATGGCTCCTCCTGGTTCGCTGAGCTGGGAGTAAGAACCACTGCAGATCCCGGATGTGATGTCTTGCCCAGGGAACGATGCCTATGGCTGACACCAACGTCCCCAGGATTTTGGATAGCAATGCCAAGGGAACTCTCCTGTTGTGCTGAATGCTGGAGATCAGTTGCCGAATGGTACGTTGCCTGTCTGGAGAAAGAGATACCGTGTTTGATAAGGTGTCTATGACTGCTCCGAGATGAAGCAACCTGGTGGTGGGAGATAGGTGACTCTTCTCCATATTGATCGTGAAACCGTGATACTCCAGTGTCTGCATCGTCCTGGCCAAGTCGTTCCTGGCTCCCAATGGCGACCTGGACAAAACGATTATGTCGTCCAGGTAAGCCATCAGTCGGACTGACCTTTGTCGCAGGTCTGCCGTCAAAATGTCCAGCAGTTTGGTGAAGGTTCGAGGGGCCGAGGAGAGGCCGAATGGCATGGCCCTGTACTGGAAATGTTTCCCCTCGGTGCAGAAGCGAAGGAACCGGCGATGACTGGGATGTATGGGCACGTGAAGGTACGCCTCCTTGAGGTCTATTGAGGTTAATAGATCGTGGGAGCGTATGGAAGATATGATTGTCTGTAAGGAGTGCATTCGAAACCTCCTGTACTTTATGAAAACATTCAGTTGTTTCAAGTTTAATATGAGCCGGCATCCTCCTGAGGTCTTGGGTACTATAAAGATCACGGAATAGAACCCCTTGCCCTCTTCCTGTCGGGGTACCGGCTCGATAGCGTGAATGTCCAATAAATGCTTTATCTCCTCTCGGAGTTGTAGCCTCTTTTGTGAGTCCCGTATTACGGGACAGTGAAGGAAACGAGGTGGAGGAGACTGGACAAACTCCAGTCGAAGTCCATGTGAAACGGTGGCTAAGGCCCATTTGTCGGATGATGTGTGTTGCCAGGAGAGACTGTAATGTTGGAGTTTCCCTCCTATCGGCATCCCGGCTGAGTCACTTGGAGCGACGAAAGCCTCTCTGGTTACCGCCTCGAAAGGGCCGTCTCGATTGTTGGTAACCTCGGGGTCTGTCATGGAAGGATCCCCGGTCAGAACGAAAGGCCGGTTGATTGTATTGGTTGTATTGACCTTGAGCAAAAGGTCGTTGGGCCTGACCCGTACCTGTATTGGCTTCCCATCGGGGGTTCTGGCGCCTTGCGTATGGGGCGGACCTGCGGTCCTGTCTCCTATTGGCCCTGGGGAGCACTTTCTTTTTGTCCCTGTCCTCAATGAGGACCTTCTCCAAACTCTCCCCGAAGAGCATGGATCCCTGGAATGGACTTGAGGCCAGCCGCCACTTAGATTTTAAGTCCGCTGGCCAATTTCTCAGCCAGAGAAGTCGTCGGGACGACATAGTGGTTGCCATGCTCCTAGCCGAGAACTTCGCCGCATGGAGGGTGGCATCTGCCGAGAATTCCGCTGCCGCTCGTAGCTTGCTCAGGTCCTGCCGGAGACGACCGTCCTCTGGCCCGAGCCTGGCCTGCATTTCCTGCAACCACATAATGGATGCTCTATTGATGAATGATGCCGCGGCAGCCGCTCTGAATCCCCAGCCCGACACCTGATGCGCCTTCCTCAACAATATCTCCGCCTTCCTATCTTCTGGCCTCAGGCTGTCGCCAGTTTCTGAGGGCACCAGCGCACTGGACACCAGAGTCACTACTGGCTGGTCAATTGGCGGAAACTCTAGGAGTTTTTCGACCTCTTCATCAAAGGTGTAAAACTTCCGTTCAATGTTCGAAGGCCCCTGCGCGGCCGCTGGGTGCTGCCAAGGGCGTTTAACTCCCTCTACAAATATGTGGGATGCTGGGAAGTGTTCAGTCTCGGGCTGAGCTTCTTTAAGAAGTGCTTCAGAGGTCTTTGTCGTGTCAGTAGGGTCAGTTGTCTTAGGAGCAGCTGCAAGGTTCATCACCTGCTTGGCTTTACAAAGCAAGGTCCTGAAGAGTGCCGGTTTAAACAGTCCTACCGTCGGTGGCGGATCTGGCACTGTCTCGTCCTCTGACCAATCATATTCTCTGTCACTTTCCTCAAACTGTGGTTCCTCCATTAGCGACCCCACGCCAGAAGGGGGCGGTACAGTCCAAGGATTTCTTTCTGGAGCCTGTTGTGGGGGCCTAACGCTTTGTTGCGCCCCCGTAGCAATGCCCTGTGAGTAAACGTTGGCGATGATTTCCTGAAGGTCAGGTGTCATCTGCTGCCAAGAGCCAGAGGGACCTCTTAAGCCTGCTGCCGTGGGTGTAAACGTAGCTGAAGGCCCTTGTAGGCTTCTGACCGAGTGTCCTGCAGACCCCGGTCTGTTCCAAGAAGTGCCAGGTGATGGCATGGCCTGAGGCATAGGTACAAATTGTCTCTCAGGCGACCAGTCCCCTGTTAGCATGGCCCCAGTGGTCCCCAGGGGAGATTGGGAGATCAGCTGTTCAGGGGTCATTTGCTGCCGCTGTGTAAGGGGCAGTCCAGAAGGTGAGGGCTGCAGGGCCGCTTCCAGTTTCTTTTCAAGGGCCTTAATGCGCTTCTCTGCTTCCTTCAATGAGGAACTGGAAGATTGGGAGGCTTTAGACTTATCCTTTGCCTTCCCTTTGCCCTTATCCTTGGCAGCTGGGGAACTGCTTTTGTCAGTCCCTGCCTTCTCTTCCATTGTACTCACAGTTAGTAGTTTCAGAAAAGTAATATTTGGCTCCACGCTCTTGCAAGTCACAGTAAAAATGGCGCCTCGGCACTTTAGCCTCTTGCGCATGCGCACTGGGGTCTCATAGCCCACTCTCGCGCCTTTGCCGCCAGAATTGCCGGTTTTCGCGCCGGATTGGCCAAGATGGCGGCGCCCGTGCCATTCGCGGTCTTTTCGGGCTCGCCGCTCCGCGCCCTGCCACCAATGGCGGTCCCCGCCAGGGTGGTCGCCCTGGCTCTCGCCTCCGCTGTCCCGATCAGCCTGGTGGCCTCAGCGGTCGCGCTGTTGCAGCGGCGGTGCCGGCAGCGCTATCCGCGGCTTTTTTCCTCCGGCGGCGGCGGTTTCGGCGGCGGCTCATTTCCCAGCTGCCGGACAGCTGATCGCTCTTTCGGCGCGCCTCGCCGATCTCGGAGAGCGATTCCAAGCCTCCCAGTGGGGGGGGCGGACCCCCCCACCTTCGGCTCGCAGCCTTAGTGTGGCCTCGGGGGCCAGGGACCTCCAGGCTGGATGCTCCTCTGCGGGGTGTTCCCTCGGAGGGAATACAAAACCCCTGAGGAGAATCGTTGGGGGTGCTGCCCGCGGAGGGCAGGGACCCCTTGCTGTCTGTTCCACTGCTGTCAGCTATGCCTGAAAAACAAAGCAGAACATTAAACAGGTTACAACATTTTTAAAACATTTTTTAAACATTTTTTTAACATTTTTAAATATATTTATAAGCAATTTATTAGCTTTAATTAGCTTAGCTCAAACTCAGTAAGTCTCTACTCTTAGACAGAGTTTTTAAAACTAAGCTCATGGGGGATACAAGGGGGCGGTACCTAATTAATATATAAATAATTAACTCAGTCTCTACCAATAAGATTGGTTAACTACCCATGTTGGACTCTCCTTCCAGCTGCAGTGGAGAATGCTGGGGGCAATATGCTGATATTTGTAACTGTTTAGAGAGAGCTATAAAGCACTATGAGGTAGTATATCTCTAAATGCTATTGTTAAGGTAAAGGAGATAGTGGCAATAGGGTTAATTTATTTTTTATTAAACAAATTTATAAATCCACTCTATACATACAAAGTGAATCTGGGCAATTTGTAACATTGAAATATCAGAATGCAAAAACCCACAATCCCCTCCCCATATGGTAATGGGCAAGTCAGAGGACTTCAACACAAGTGCCTACCATAAACATGAACGCCACAATACAATGGGGAAAAGACATTGATAATCTCAAGGGAGCTATCCATGATAGTGGAATGTCAAATCCCAGTCCAGATCAGCAGTTTTCTGTTTAATTCAAAAAAACAAATCCAGGGTTTCCTCTACATGTCAGGTCAATGACAAACTTAGATAGTTCTATTTGTTGTAATGATATCCATAAAATCCTGGGTGGCACCAGACTGACTAGCTTCAGCACCTATAGTACAGTGTGCTCCCTCAGGACTATCACTTGGGAATGCTCCAAGATCATACCATCTGTTTAGGAAAGAAGACTGCTGAGTCACAAAATAGGATTGAAGAATCTATCCATCCTCTTTTGTAATTCCAGGAGTAAATAACTATCTTGTTGACCCTGAAGCCACATTTTAACTGAGTTGTTCAGAATTTCTAATTCTGTAGTGTAGTAGGTTGCGAAGAAATGACAACAATTAAATTTTGACAATTACAAATTCAATGCCTTTATAAAATAAACAATAAAGTGAAATGAGGGAGCTTTAATTTAGAAAGTTTTAGAAATAAAGTTTTCATTTACTACATGCTATATTTGAGATCTTAGAAGTAAGAATCAATGTGAAAGTTTGGCATGACTATTTGGAATTTGGGGGAGGAGAATTAAACTATCTAACTACAACTGGTTGGTTTTTTAAAATGCACTTATTCATTAGCTAATGAATGCTTGTTTGTTTTCTTAGCAGCTACTTAGTTAAGATGATATAGGTGTAATTTAAAAGAGTCCTATAAAATATCCAAATAATAATATCTTGGGTGGTTCTCTGCTTTATAATCTTTTACAGCTTTGATACAAGCCCATGTGTTATAGTTCTCTGCTGCTACAATAAACAAACACAAATATTCTCTAATGCTATGTACTAGAGTTGGAGTTGGGCTTCATCATCTAATTTGTATGTCTTATCATCTCCCTAAATATAAGCAAAGTAATAAAGAAAATCAAGATGCCCCAAACAGCTCTATGAGTTTGAGTTTGAGTGTAAGTCTAAGGCCAGCTGCCCAGATGCCTTTACTTTAATAACAAAGATTAAAGAGGAAATCCCAGAAGATACAGATATTGATTAAAATGTACAGTAAGTTAAAATACTGTTGCAATCAAACACAGTTCAATCTGAGCTATAGCATTTCTAAAATCACCAAATACAGAATTTCATATGGAATAAACATTCATGGACCAGTCTATTTCATTATAATAATGATAATCAGACATAGCAAACCTGAAATGTAAATAAAATGGTATCCACATGTTTTCTCTTAGAATAAAATAGTGCAAAACCCAAGTGTATGTTACATTCTAACAACATTTTTTCACTTATTTAATTCTCCAGCTAAAGAAGAAAAATATGAGTAATTAGAATTTGTTCCAACTCATGTTTATCATCTCCTTTTGTCACTGGCAAAAAAGATGAATCAATCATCTATTTCCAGATGCTTCTTTCCAGTCCCTGCTGAATCTTAAATTTTGGGGAACATTTCCTATATGTATGGGGTGCTGGATCAATGTATTTTCCACAGAGGAAATCTGTCCCCATAATAGGATATGAATTAGGTAAAATCTATTCAGATTTTCTCAGCTATTCAATCCGCTAAGAAAGCTTGTAAACATCTAGATAGAAAACACCATATATTTTCTGAATATCTATAAAAATAAAATTCAAACAATGGAATATTAAGGCATGGCTAAAAACAGGGATATGCACAACATTCCAAATCAAACTATGTTTCAAGTATGAGGAACATTTTTAGGTGTAAAACCGCTGGTTTCCAGCACTCTGGAAGTGATTCTAGCTCAAAACAGAGTAGTCCACACTGTAGGTATCTCAAATTTCAGTACTATGGTTGTTTCCCACTCCAAGCAAAGCTGAATACTTCATATTCAAAAAAGATTCAGTGTTTTTCACAGCCTTAGTTGCCATGTTTCCCATTATGAGCTAATGCTATGAAAAAGACCCTATTTGAAGACTGAAATTAGAATAGCCTGAAAGACTATACAGCCTATGTCTTTTATTTGACTTCTACTTATGTAGATGCTAGATGCTTCAAAAAGCTATTTCAACAGAAGGGAATGGTATATAACTGCCTTGAGGGTTTTGCAATATTTTAGCTGTTGATGAAAATGTAGAGTTAAAAGCTTGCTAGGTTATCTGAAAAAGCCCTCTTTGAAAGAAAGAACTTTAGAGATGCTGATTTTCAGCCCAGAAAAAAAAATGGCAGGAGTCCCAAAAAAGAACAAGCTACAGTAATAATAGTGAACTGATTATGATTTTATTGGGCTGTTTGTTCTGTGTTGGGTCTTAATTGCAAACCAGACTTGAAGCCAACCTTGGCTGAGAACAGCATGTACATATGTGTACGGGTAATAAGATATTTCACTCAAATCCCAGTGTTATGATTAATTTGCCTAAATAATCAAATTAGCTAGGTTAAAGTGATTTATAATAACAATAAAAATAAATATTACTCCAGTATCTCATACTTTTTCCTAGTCTTGTTTTTTAGATATTTCAAGTGTGATTTATTCTGAATTGTGCAAAGGATAGGTATCCAAATTACCACCAATAATGCATGCATAAGAATAAAAAAGAGGGATAAAAATAAATGTTTAAAAACTGCCGGATTACAAAAAAAATAAATGAATTAAGGAATTTGAAAATTAGAGGCCAAAATTCCACTTACCTCTTTTTCTTTCTTTAAGTATGTATGCATATACTATATGGTTCTCTCTGCCTGTCTGCCTATCATAATTTACAACTTCTTGACGAACTTTTCTTTTATGTACACAGAGAGCACACGCACCAAGACAAATTCCTTGTGTGTTGAATCACACTTGGCCAATAAAATTCTATTCTATTCTATTCTATTCTTATTCTAACTGCCTTTCTTAAATTGGTGTCCGGTTCTACTAAAAGAATCCCACATATATTGTGGGCATCAGCTTGGAAAAGGCTGCTTCAGATCAAGCTTACTAACTAAAGGAGGCTTTGCAATATAATTTGCTTAAAAAGTCACCTCTTCTTCCTGCAGCATTAATCATCACATACTTCCTATGGCTGAAGGGCCAGGAGAACAGATGAATAATAAAATCTAGGTTTTAAAGGGGAAAAATGCAGGATGCTTCCAAAGAACAAAGTTATGCATGTCCCAATCACCTAAAACCAGCTCATAAAAGTTTACATTTACCTTTTCTGCATCCTGCTCAAAAAGTCTGAGCTGAAAGCATTGGTCTAATTTCAATTTCCGTACGTGCCACATCTGATGCAGATGCTGCCGTGTTGAGTGCAGCCGGTCCAACATAGTAGATACTTTCGGCAAGAGGTTCTGGAGATCCGCATTTCCAGACCCGGAGTTCTTTTTAGGGAAAGTCTCGCTGCTCTGTATCCTCTGCAGTAGCTTTTGCCCTTCCAAGTCCAGGTCCTCAATAGGAGCTTTAATGACTTTTTTCTTCAATTGTGAATGCTCCTCTATCATACTCCTGGCTGCCTCCAAGTCCTGAGGCAAATCCTTTTTGGCCAATATATCCTGCAGCTCCTCCAACCTAGAGAGCATATGAGTGGCATTGCTGATATAATCCTCAAAGGCAACCCTGATTTCTATCCATTCTTCGTGGTTATATTCCAAACAGCCATCAAATTCGTGAGTTAACTGAGAAGGGTCGACAACTTTGGTAAGGCCTTCCAGAGACACCATGTTTGTCTGAAAAGCAAGGATTGATTGTTAGCTATGTGGCATGGTACAATAAAGCACACAAATATGCATGCTAGGTACAATGGCAAATTACGTATATCAAACCCAATGAGCAGAACATGAAGTAACACCAGTTTTAGTTGTTCTATTGACCATCCTATCTTTTCTCTATACACATGGGGTTCTGAACAAGTTTCATAAATGGCTAAAGGATATTAATTTAGACAAGGCAAGATCATCCTGAAAGATTATAACTGCAGAAAAAACAATTGCTGCCAACCTGCCTTCCATTGAGGACCTGTATACTGCACGAGTCAAAAAGAGGGCGGGGAAAATATTTACTGACCCCTCACATCCTGGACACAAATTGTTTCAACTCCTCCTCTCAAAACATCGCTACAGAGCACTGCACACCAAGACAACTAGACACAAGAACAGTTTTTTTCCCGAACGCCATCACTCTACTAAACAAATAATTCCGGCAACACTGTCAGACTTTCTACTAAATCTGCACTTCTATTCTACTAGTTTTTCTCATCATTCCTTTCACCCATTTCATCCCATGTTGACTGTATGACTGTAACTTGTTGCTTGTAGCCTAAGATTTTTATTAATATTGATTGTTTCTTCATTGCTTATTTGACCCCTATGACAATCATTAAGTGTTGTACCACATGATTTTTGACAAATGTATCTTTTTCTTTTATGTACGTTGAGAGCATATGCACCAAGACAAATTCCTTGTGTGTCCAATCACACTTGGCCAATAAAAATTCTATTCTATTGTATTCTATTTTAAATTGGCCACATTTCCCAGTGCTTAACCAAGATGTGATTTGACATAGCCTGGCTATTGATTATTATTATTTAATTAAGTGATCTCTTAGGCAAAAGATAAGAATCAGTTTCAGAATCAGGGAACTGAAGTTTAACATGCATATAAAGAGCCAACTCATTTGTTCCCAACTTGTATTTATAGGTAGTTTCCATGACAGTAATTGGAACCGGTATTTTTAACATTAAGCGAGGTGGATGTAAAGCATGGCTTCATGCAACTGCAATGATTGGCGATAGCAATCCCAGCACTCCCCAGAACCATTGTTAAATGAGGATTGTGGGTTATCAAGCAAGTTCCATGCAGTTTGCAGGAAGTTTAGCAGTCAAGTAAAGCACAGTAAGGAAGAGGATGGCTGTTGTCTATCAGGGGAAGGGTGTGCAAGCAGCCCGCAAAGCATGGTGCAACTGTGGCAGGGTTTGAATGGCTGCTGCCAAGCAGGCGTAAGCGACTTATTGCAGTGATTTGAAACCTTCTCTCTGCTTTCCCCATTGACTGTGCTGGTGAGAAGCCAGCAGGGAAGGTTGTAAATGATGGATCATTTACCTGGGGGTGGGAGGGTATGTGTGTGTTTCTGCAACCACTATAAATGCAAGCCAGTTGGCAAGTATCCAGGCTGGAATCACATGACCGTGGAGGTGCTGCGACAGCTGGAAGCTTCATGACCAGTTATAAGCCTCCTTTTTCAGTGCCATTGTAAGCCTGAATGGTCACTGAACTGTCAGTAATCTGTGACTATTTATGTATATGCTATACGTATGGAGGTGTATAGTGGCATAAAGTCTAATGATGATGGTGATGGTGATAAAAACATTGCCCCTCTGAAGCTAACACAAATTAATGCAAAGTACTAAGTTCATATGTGGAGTCAACTACAATTCCAATAGTCAAGATTACAATGTCTTCTTAAAATATAAATATTGAGTTTTGCCTCCTGAAAAACTACAGATGAATCTTGACAGGTTTTTTTTCTCAACAAGGAAAACTGAGACCACAGTGGATAAAATCCTGACTCATAATCTTATTAATTTCATGGATGAGGCAAAACTACCTCTTGTTTTGATCTTAAAATGCAAGATGGCTTGCTGGTAACTTGGTCTTCTGATGAATTGTGTGTCCAATCACACTATACCAGAACAAACACCCATACTGGCTTATATTTTGTAATTGTTCCCTCATAGCTTGAATCATGCAATTAGGTACATGAACTAGGCAATCTCATTTCAATGTTCTCCTATAAGTCAGAATCAGAAGCCAAAATTTGGATTTATAATACCATGTTAAGAAGGCCAATATAGGAAGGTACCAAATAAAATAATCTGAGATGTCTCCAATTTAGATTGACGAATTTCACTATCCTTTTTGGAAAACCCAAGAAATAAATTAATCCAAACTGGAGTTATCACAAAAGCAGGAAATAAGGGCATGCCAAGAAACTCTACTTCCAATAGTGAATATGCCAATTGGCCCTTCTCCCTGGAACCTTTATCCAATGCACAAATGTGCATAGGGAAGGATTACAACTTGTGGAGAAGCATCTGTGTGTATTCACAACAGAGCACAGGATGTAATCTGGTTCAGCATTGTGTAATCATTATATAAGGGCCCCGTGAGCAAGGGGTGCATAAAGTTTATCTCTCTTTTCTCTTCTGACCAAACCAGCAGCCTATCAAGATATAAGTACTTTAGATATACAGTGTTCCCTCGATTTTCGCGGGTTCAAACTTCGCGAAAAATCTATACCACGGTTTTTCAAAAATATTAATTAAAAAAATACTTTGCGGGTTTTTTCCCTATACCACGGTTTTTCCCACCCAATGACGTCATATGTCATCGCCAAACTTTCATCTGCCTTTAATAAATATTTTTTTTAATAAACTTTAATAAATAAACATGGTGAGTAATAATCTAAATGGTTGCTAAGGGAATGGGAAATTGTAATTTAGGGGTTTAAGGTGTTAAGGGAAGGCTTGTGATACTGTTCATAGCCAAAAATAGTGTATTTACTTCCGCATCTCTACTTCGCGGAAATTCAACTTTCGCGGGCGGTCTCGGAACGCATCCCCCGCGAAAATCGAGGGAACACTGTATTCTGCTTTAGAACTTTACGCCCAAAACAACAGTGTCCACCACAGTGTCCATTCTCAAACAAGTAGCAAAGGAGAAAGCAGATCTTCCTCCAAAATTAGTTCAGTATGAATATCCCAGTTCTCTTCAGACAGCTTTGCTCTCTTAAAAAGTATGTAGAAGCCTAACACTCTTCCAATTTCACCTCCCCCACACATCAACAAAGTGATGGGCTTCTCCTGCTAGCAGGCTGCCTTCTGCAAAGAGCAATTATTCAATTCCACCCATTGCTGCTACTGCGTTGATCAAGCAATCCTGAACACTGTTCTATTTAATACATTTAATCAATCATCCGATAGCAACACTTCCATAAGTGGCATAGAAAATGGATCAATTTAAGAAACACAATTCCTGTGAGCAATATTTGCAGCACATAAAAAGCAAATAAGTAAATAAGTACCGAGGCAGCTCAGGGTGGATGGAGTATACCCAATTCCTGGCCTCCTTGGTCTCTTAAACAGCTTACACTACCATAATTCATGGAAACTTTCTTGGCTGATGAAGTGGCTGAGGAGTGGCAGGTACAGACTGCCAGTGGTGGTTCCTATATAGCTGCTTCCAGTCGGGGGTGGGGGTGGGAACCACCCCTAGGTCTGTGTTTTGCAGGGCGCTACAGGGCTTAATTTTCTTCCCACTGCTATTTGGAATATACATTTTAAAACCCTGAGTGAGGTTATTAGCATGTATACTAATGATAATTATATATCTCCACATGGTGCCTAGAGACTATTCAGGTCTGGTTGGAGAAGAACTGGTTTCCCTTGAACCCTGACAAGACTGAGAGGACGGGAGTTTTATACCCTCACTAAAAGGTCTAATGAGGTTCCATTCTTAACTCTGAATGTGGTTATAGTTCCCCAGGGAGTGTTAGTGTGCAATCTGATAGATTCTGCTTGAACAAGTGGTAGCAATTGTGGCCAGGAAAAGTTTTGCACAAGTAAACCCTGCCTGTCAGTTGCACCTGTCCCTAGACTGGGAGACACTGCTTACAATCACCTCACCTTGTAGTCACCTCCTTGGATGGTTGCAAGGGGGCTACCTTTGAAAAGTACAGTGGTACCTCTACCTAAGAACGCCTCTACTTAAGAACTTTTCTAGATAGGAACCGGGTGTTCAAGATTTTTTTGCCTCTTCTTAAGAACCCGAGCCCGGAAAAATTTCCCAGGAAATTTGAGAGCGGCACGAAGGCCTGGCCAGTTTCCTGCCATTCCCTCTGCGTTTCTCTCTCTGATGCAGTGTATGGGAGGCAGACTCGCGCCGGGTGCATGGGAGGCGCGTGCTTCTCCTCGCCGCCTCAGTCCCTCTTTTTTTTTTTACGCCTTAAAGTTTTGTTTTTTTTCTATTCCCCTCACCTCACCTTCTTCCTTCGGCAGTGACTGTCCTCCTCCTCTTCTTCCTCCTCCTCCTGCCACCCAAATTCCGAGCTTTCATTTCTTTCCTAATGGGTTTGCACGCATTATTTGCTTTTACATTGATTCCTATGGGAAAAATTGCTTCCACTTACAAACTTTTCTACTTAAGAACCTGGCCACGGAACGAATTAAGTTCTTAAGTAGAGGTACCACTGTATTTGGAATTCTCAGACTCTCCACAATGCAGCGGCATGTGAAGTCATGGGCACCTCATGATACTTGCACATAAGGCCAAGTTGCATCACTGGTGCCCTGTAGACAGCTTGGTGCAATTCAAGATGCTGGCTTTCATCTTTGATGCCCTGCATGGCAGGGGAGTGGCTTACGTGCGGGACTGCCTATCCCTTGTGGTTGATGCCTGTCCCACAGCTCTGACAGTGGGTATGATCCACTCTGCTTTGCTGACATGGTGTAAATGAGGAGGGAGATGCCAATTCAACCAGTCACTGCATAGTAAGAATATTCAATGGAGGTAGTGTGGAGGAAGGCATTGGCTGGGCAGCCACAAGGACTACTTTTGCTTCTTATAGTATATTCTAATCCCAGGAAAACATATTCACATATTCAATATAAAACATCTATTTTAATACTGGAGAAACATATTCAGAGACT
This sequence comes from Erythrolamprus reginae, assembly GCF_031021105.1. Lineage (NCBI taxonomy): Eukaryota > Metazoa > Chordata > Lepidosauria > Squamata > Dipsadidae > Erythrolamprus > Erythrolamprus reginae. The sequence goes on along the minus strand of NC_091952.1, from coordinate 156,841,808 downwards.
ACATGTTCCTAACTGCTGCTTGTTAGTCTGCTTGTTGTGAAATATCTGTTCCGCAGAAACTGGTTATCCCTACTATAACTCCACAAGGCTCATAAAAAAGACCCATCTATCAGTAGCAGCAATGCCAGGGATATTCTGCACCATTCCATCCCCCAAAGTATTCAGCAATATGCAGTGGGACAAGATTACTGCCTCCTAATCAAGTCCTTGACACACAATTTTGCATCAGAAGTTTTTGCTCCTAACACCAAGCCAATACTGAGTGCCACTGACCATGATACAGGAGAAGCCCGGAAAATCACCAAATGCAACCCTATATTGGAACTCTTTACTAATAAGGGACTTATATTTTTAATAATCTGATACAGTCTGCCTTCAGATGGCTTTTAAATAAAATCGTGATAGAAGCAGGAAGGAGTTTGATAGGTTCAGGGTCTGTGTTCTTCACTTCTTGTTAGATTAGTTTTTCAAGATACCGGTAGAGTATACTCTGCAACCTCAGTCTTCAGGGTAGCAATGCGATAGGATATGGATGATGAGAATGAGTTTCAAAATAGACAAAACTAATTGATTGGATACTAGGTGGAGCCTATTACTAGACCTAAGAGATAGCTATTCTATTTTGGTTCTTATGAATGGTAAATATTGGTGTGAGTAACTTCCAAAAAAGGAGTTTAAGAAACCGAAGGAAACGTACTGCCTTGTCTAAAGGATCCTTCAGAACTGGGAATAGAAGACCTTCTGGCTGCATTAATTAGAGTAATAAATTAAGAAGAATGTGAGGCTATTATGAGAATATGTGAGTTAGGAAGGATTATACCGTGTTGCTTAAATCTGCTAACATTCTTCCATGTTTGAATAGCAGATAGATATCCTTAACAGCATGGATCCTCATTAGTGAGCAGAGGCAAATACTTCCAGCCAAGTTGGGTCATGACTGGCATTTATGTATTTTCTAGCTTATTCTTCTATCTCAGGAGGAGGTATGTATTTAATGACTGCTTAGAAGATGAAGCAATACTGCATCCTTTCCCTACACTCTTTATTCTAAATATAGCTCTGTAATTTCCTCCCATGGTCCAGCAATACAGATTTTCTTTTTAAACAAATGCAGGTATTAAATATATAAACATCTGGAAAGGAGGCTCAAAAGGCAGGTTTCCCTTTACTTGGCGCATCCAAAACTGTAAAAAATAAATCCCACATTGTTGCAATACATTACCTCAAATTCAAACTTGGAGCTGCCAAAGTTAGTCCGCTGTTTCTGCCAAAAGTTATCTGGCTTGATTATCAGTGCAACATGAATGCAACATGGAAAGGATTCCTGTAGGATCTTCAAAAGTGGCTTAATAGAGTCCCATTTTGATCCGCGCATATCTACAATTACTGTGAAACCTCGTTTGCACACCTCTTCACTAGAAAGGAAATAAAACAGCAATTAAGAAGGCAAGAAGTATTACAAGTATAAAAAGGATAGCTCATCTGCCAATTCTGTTTACATTTTCATCTGGCTATCTATTAGGACTTTTACTTGTGAAAAATTTGTCTCAAGACATAATATTTTTTTTGCCTTTGTTCTTTATTTTTAAAAAATAAAATAAATATAAATAATACAATCTAAACATACATAAATCATAACATATAAGAATTATTGGCTTAAATATTCATTGTTAAACACATAACTAACGAGTGCTCCCGCACCCCTCGGGATCATTCCTGTTTCCAAAATCTTAAAGCCTCTTCTGGTGGTAGTCTTCCCCTTTCCCCAGAAAACACAAACATTAGAAACTGTTTCCAAATTCCATTGAATTCATTCACTTTTGTTATGCATCCCTTTATGTTAATATTACATGTCAATTTATCATTTACGACAATATCTCATACTTCCTTGTACCATTCTTCCAAACAGTAATCACCTCGTATCTTCCGGTTCCTGGAAATCATTAATCTTGCTGCGGTCAAAAAAATTATCAAATCTTTAGTTTCTTTTTTACACTTTATATCTTCCAATAGTGAGAGAGATGCTATCTTTGGTGCCTCTTCTACCTTTATTCCAGCAATTTCTTCAATCTCATTAAACATCATTTCCATAATTTTTCCACAAATTTACAATCCCACCACATTTATAAATATATTCCTTCCTTCTGAGTGCTGCTGATTCATATTATTTAATCTAACCGGAGTTAGATAGAATTTTATAATAATCCTTTTATTCTTACTGACATATTTCTCAACACTCTTTGTCGCCAAATTCCTTCCCAACTGTGTTGCCCTATTTGTATGTTCAACTCAGTTTTCCATACCATCTTTTCTAAATTTCCCTGCACCTCTTCCCTCAACAATATTTTACAAATTCCACTCATTAAACTTTATTTTCTCCCTTTTAAAATTTCTTTTTCAATAATTAATTCCTCAAACCTTGTTAACTCACTACACTCTTCAATTTCTCTAAACCACTTTTTAGTCCATTGTTCCAATTGGCTGTTATTTAACCAAGACAACCATTTTCCTTCTAAAACCTCCTCCAGTTCCCCATGTGTCCTCATTCATCCTAACCAATCCCTTAATTTTATTCTTCAAATTCTCTGGGAAATTTTCCAAGTTTGGTGATACAGACTTAAAAAAAAAACTTAAGATTTTTATCCAGCATGATTAAGATTGGCAGGCAATCTTAACTATTTACTGGCTATGTGTAAACGCCTGTCTCACTGTCCTCTGGCTTTACTTCTTGTCTTTTTCATTTTCTCACTCAATAATTTGCGAAGCAGATTTGGCTCTTCTAGTCAGATACTAGCAGTGCCTAGAATCTAACCTGGCACTGAAACTTTTGAAAAGCTCTGCAAATCATAACAAGAAGCAGTCATCTGAAAAATGAACAATTCCAGAAAAGCACCCTTGTAGTATCATGCTGAATAGCAATAGCACTTGTATACCATTTTACAGTGATTTACAGCCCCCTCTAAGCAGTTTACAGAGTCAGCATATTGCCCCCAATAATTTGGGTCCTCGTTTTACCCGCCTTGGAAGGATGGAAGGCTGAATCAACCTTGAATTAATACCATTTCTAGGGGTTTTCACGGCAACTAATAATTAGAAGATCACAAGGTGAGCTTCAAGACTTCGCCTCTTAAGATGTGAAGTTAGGGGAAGGATGCTTTCACTATTGCTGTTTGTCAAATACCTAAGTAAAGTACTTGGGTAAAATCACAGCAATGCCCCTTAAAGCTAATTTTGTCAAAGCCATTTTCTCCCTGATGTATTCCTTCCAGGACAAGCTCTCCTTGTAGTTACATAATTACAAAAATTGTATAACATAGAATACAAGAATGAAAGAATAAAGCACATTTGTCCAGTCATATATCCGCAAAATATCCCCCCTGTAAATGATTTTGTTTCGCTGCAGCTTCAAGCCATAATACATAAAAGATGCCCTTACCTAGGGATACATGCAAGGTATGAAATGAGCCTCCTAAGGTCCTCTTGTCGTATTCTGTCATGATTGCTTCGTGCTGGAAATGTTAGAATGGGGCCTCCGCGCTTATCTCTTCCACCTGAAAAAGAAACATATTGAGTGCCCACTGCAGACTGTGATGTACATTGAAGAGAAAAGGCTCTTTCCCAGAGAGAGTTGCAACTGCTCACTTTGCATCTGAGTCAAGAATTTGGATAAGACTGCATTTCAACAGAAAGCCACCACTGTACTGTATATGTTATGTTCTCAGTTAAAATGCACAACACTAGGGGGAGATGTGGGTAAGAAAGTTATTTTACGGCTGCAGAAATTATGTTGAATATACTGGAAGTATTTTATATGCATCTTATGTATCCATTTGTATCCTTCATCTTGTCAAAAGGACTGCAAAAGGCTTCAAAGAAACCCTATCTATGCAACAATCACCAAAGGTGGGGTTAGAAAGAACAGTGTTTTACTCAATAAGCAATTATTTTCATGGGGAAAAACCATGTCCTACAGTTCCTCTCAGTCTGTTGTGTTCTTTGTTGTCCGTTTTAGGGTGGGAACTCTTGCAGAGAGGAAAAGGAACTTGAATCATGTTTTATTTAGACAGCTCTATAAAATACTGGGCATACTCTAATGTTGCCTAAAGTACTATCACATCTAAGAAACCAATGTTCTCTTATGACTTAAGGCTGAGAATGGTGTATTAAATTTCTTTTCGGTGGCTGATCCCAATTTTGAAAGCCAAAAAGATAGTGTTTCCTCTCCAAGTTGTTTACAATTTTCTGGTCATTTTCTACAAGAATCATAGCCAGACCCAAATCTTCTAAGCTTCCAAGCTGTAAAGATACTGTACGCCTTTGTACCATTCTCTCAACTTCTGAAAGGTTGAGAAGCGAAGCTATTGGCAAGAGTAAGGAAATGTCAAGAAAATGAACCCATGGAAGAGACTGGTGCAAGCACAATCTGAGGAATGAATGGAGTCAGGACTGGTTGTGCTCAGCTCCAGATGCTATCTGCTATTTTGGGAGAGGGGTTTTTTCACACAGGGTAACAGATAATGCAAGATGGTAGTTATAGCCATTACTTCCCTTCTATAAATAAGGAAGTAAGTGGACGGTAGTCTTTATTCTGTTTTCCATTGGAGAAAAAAGGCTTCAAAGTCCTTTGGAATAATAGTGTTAATCTTACCCTGGATCTCTCAGGAAAGAGAAAGGGAGTAGTAATATAAGGATTATTTTGGATAACATGCTAAGGGTGGAATGTGATTTAAGTCAGCTACACTAGAGTAAAAGCATAATCACAAATGTCACCAGTAATAACTTTATACTAAATGTATAGGTTTTATAATTTTACTATTCTCCCCTACATTATGTTTTGCTATCAACTCCTCCCATCCTCTATTGCTTCTCGTTCTCAAATACAAAAATTAAGGCAACATTCTTGCATTTGTGATGCTGTTTATTATTAGATGCATTTTTCTACTGTTATTACTACAAATCTGAGGTAAATTTGCTGCAACATATAATATACTAGAGTAGCCTTATATGTAAGCCAATGATGGTGAACCTATGGCACAGGTGCCAGAGGTGGCACGTGGAACCATATCTGCTGGCACGCGTGCTGTTACATAGAAACATAAAATATTGACGGCAGAAAAAGACCTCACGGTCTGTCTAGTTTGCCCTTATTCTATTTCCTGTATTTTATCTTAGGATGGATATATGTTTATCCCAGGCATGTTTAAATTCAGTTACTGTGGATTTACCAACCACGTCTGCTGGAAGTTTGTTCCAAGGATCTACTACTCTTTCAGTAAAATAATATTTTCTCACGTTGCTTCTGATCTTTCCCCCAACTAACCTCAGATTGTGCCCCCTTGTTCTTGTGTTCACTTTCCTATTAAAAACACTTCCCTCCTGAACCTTATTTAAATGTCTTGATCATGTCCCCCCTTTCCCTTCTGTATAAGATGGCCAGGCCCCTCTGAGGGAGGAGTCAAATGCATCATCAGCTTCGAATTTCTTTGTGCCCATCTTGAATTCCGTTGATTCTTATCTATTGCCAATTTGCTTTGATAGTAGTAGAGAGCTCTAACACTTGATAAACCTACACACATATTTATTTGAACTGCCTGAATTCTTGATTTTTTTGTGCTTGACAAAAGCATGACAACAAATGATTGCGTTGATTTACAACTTGCAGTTCCAGTTGTGGTCATTAGGTAAATCCCACATGGGTGTTAGGCGCAATGTCACCTGATTGCCATTTTCAATCACTTGCTGACTTCCCTATTGACCTGGAAGTGAAGGTTTCAAATAGTGATGATGCGACTGCAAGATGTTGTGTCCATTGTAAGTGTGAGCTGATTGCAAGCATCTGAATTGTGATCATGTGATTGTGAGGTTGCTGTGATGGCCGCAACTTTGAGGACAGACTAGAAGTCTCCTTGTTCACCAGTGCTAACTTAGAATGGTTGTTGAACAAACAGTTATTAACTGAGGACCAGGTATACCACAATATTCCCTCTTATAATATTCCCTGTTTTTGTAAATCAGGTATACTAATTCATTGTGAAGTAAGGTGCAGAAGATTTTATTTTCATCTTGTTAATAATTAAATCTTGCAACCTAAACAAATTATTAAATTTCCAGAGAGCAAATTTCTTAAAGAGTATTTTTCTTCTTCATAGAAATAAACAGCAAAACAAAAGAAAAGGAAATCTGGGCTTATTTTTGTTCTATATTTACTCCAAGTATTGAGTACATTAGTTATTTTGCATAATCCCCTGTGAATGGTTTGCCTAGAGATATTTCAGAGAGGGGTGGCATAAATCAAATAATAATAATTTTATTATTATTATTATTATTATTATTATTATTATTATTATTATCATTATTATTATTATTATTATCATTATTATTATTATTATTAATGCAGCACATCTAGAACTCCTGTTCTTTTTTTTAGAGGTAGGGAACCCAGGAGACACAAGCCACTTTGAAATTCATGTTAAACAGCTAGCATAATATACTATAGTCCAGAACCACCAGTCCATCTCTCTTTTGAATACTGCAAAATCCTTAATTTAATCTAATTTAAATCCTTTATTGGGTTGCACATAGTTCATTATTTATTATGCCAGTCAATAGATAGAAGTAGGGGAAACATTCTAGCCAGCCTTTATAGCAGAATGGGAGTGGAATACATACAGACAGGTAAAGTTTTGTGTTGAGCATTATTTCATTATAACTGCAATTATAGTCAGTCACCGGGCACTAAAGCCATTTGATTAAAGGATGTCATTCCCAACCAAGGCTGTATTTTCAGACCAGTTTAGAAAATTATGCACTCATAAGCATAGCCATAATACATTCTGTTCAGTTCCATTCATTAGGCTACTCATATTTGTTAGGAAAATAGCAAATTAGGCCTGCTATCATTTATTCTAATGCTGATATACTGCTTTGCCAGACTTTATCCTTAATCTTAGGTTATAAGAAAGATTAGGTATAAATTGATCAAGGAAATGAGGATTTATTATCAAATGTAAAATGATAGATTCCATAAAACAGAAAAATACATAAGGGAGAGATGAAATACAAATGTAGAAGAAAGTTGGCTGTCTCTTCTCCCATCAGCTATGAAATTAGTTTAGTATCATTTGCCCATTTGCGCTATTACAGTCTTTTCTGAACTACATCAGTGCTTGCATTTTCTCGCCAAGAACAAAATACTGGAACATGCACAGGAACGGACTTACTTATCAAGAACTGAAAAGCTGTCTCATAGATTGAGAAGATCGTCAAACTTTGCTATTCAACAGTTAAGATGGTTTTTGAGCCACTTTAGGATTTTTATGTGTATTTAGAAGGGTTTCTGTGATGGCAATAGTTACAATGAGTAATGTTCTGATCCCCAAGTGGAAACTTTCCCTCCAGTCAAAATGGTAGCATTTGGTTTCAAAAATGAAGTAATTTGATTTGAAATCCAAGTGGAATGTTTATTAATGTTCCATAATTTACTAACTCACCTGATGTCCACACTATTAACAAATACAATAGATAAAGCCTCAACAGGTAGACCAGACAGGAAACACACACTAATTCTACTTCCTTCTAAAGCTACATTAACAGAAACTTGCAAGTTTGAAAGTACAATTTTCCCACTGTCACTTTATAGCTCAAGAATTTGGAATTCCTTCTAAGCCTCTTGCCTATGCCAGTGTTTCCCAACCTTAGCAACTTGAAGATATTTGGACTTCAACTCCCAGAATTCCCCAGCCAGCAAATGCTGGCTGGGGAATTCTGGGAGTTGAAGTCCAAATATCTTCAAGTTGCCAAGGTTGGGAAACACTGCTCCATGCAGTTGTGGGTTACTTGTCTCTTATTTGGCTGTTCCTAGGCAACATCTCCTCTCCCAAGCACTTTTTCACATATTGTCCTGGTGGCGTACAACAATTTTTTTTAAGGACTACTTTAAATGTGAACTCTGCCAACACCAAAGACATAATTGTTGGAACTAGTAAGTAAAGGCACAAGAGAAGAAGCCATAGAGCAGGAGTCCTCAAACTTGGCAACTTTAGGACCTGTGGACTTTAACTGCCAGAATTCTCCAGAAAGTCCTAAAGTATTCTCCAGAATTCTGGCAATTGAAATCCTTAAGTCTTAAAGTTGCCAAGTTTGAAAATCTCTACCATAGAAAGTCCATTCATCATCACTGGTCAAAAAAACACAACAGCCAAAATTCCAAGAAAGGAAATACAGTATGGGCAAGAGGGGGCAGACTGCCAATAGAAGATCCAGAAGATTGTTATAGGGGTAACAGAAAGGGGGCGGGAGAAGAGAAGGATATCACAGTGGACCTATGTCCAGTTTCTGCTATTTTCCCAAATCCCTGAGCCAAATCGTAAGATATACAGTACATTCAGCTTGCAGTGACAGCAACAAACAGAAATTCCAAAAACTAATCTGGAGGCATTTATACAGCTCTTGAGAGTTTAAAGAAATGCATCTAGATTATTTCAGTAACCTATATAACACTTGTGTTAGGAAAGGTTCCCATATTGCAAAATTGGATGGAGGAGGGCCAGTTTTTATGTGATGTTTATTTAGACTCATGGTTAAGTATGAGTGCATTTGCTCGCTATGCCAGTTCTTCCTTCTGTCCCCCACCTGCACTTCCAACCAATATGACTAGCAAGCAGCCATATTTGGATAATGTACAGCTTAGTGTACAGTGCAGGACATATATTATTCCCAGACTCAATCAGCCAGAGAACATAACCATAAATAAATCTACCTCAGGCCATAACTATATTGTCTGGTTGGCTGAGACCATGCGTAGTGTATGTTTTAGTCTCAGACATATATTACACCAACTTTTTACAATTTGTGTGCCTTCCAGATGGATGGACTAACTCCTCCAATTCCTTTGGCTGAGCTGTCACCCAAACATTTGGGGAGTGAAGAAAGCTAGGGAAAACTGTAGTAAGTCTTATACCTGGGAGGAGAAATCAGCAACTATCATAAGACATGCACCATGCATAATCATAAGTCTAAGTAAATACAATTTGCAAATACAGTCAAATAACCTCTTTATGTAATATGCTATGCCAGGTTAGTGTTTAGTATGAAGAAGGCACTTAATTTATTGCTTCTACAGTGAACCACAATTCACACATTTTTCCTAATGTTGCCCAGCATCCTATTTTTCTGTGATTTGATTTGCATCTTTGATACTTCCAGTTAAAAAAACAACAACCTGCATAATGTTGGCCTGATCAGAGCGTTTCTGCATACAGAGTGCTTAAGCCTCTTTCGTTATCTGTGTTCTCCCCATTTTGTGATCCTCCCATGTAGATCAGCAAGGTCGCCAGGTGTTTTGCCAGGTGTTTGTGTGTAAGTGTCTAAATGTGAAAATAGAACAAACAGCTATTACAATTTGCATCAGATCCACTTTGTGGTCACTCCTTCACATTCCTACTTTGAGGTCAGAAAAGGGGATAGAATGTTAGTAAAGGATTACCTCAATTTGAGTAGGTTCCCAGAAGTGAGTTAACTCTAGGTTCTGTACAGGTTGTATAAGCTAATACAGACAAGAACTCTTGCAACAGCCACTAAATTCAAGACTGGGATCAGATCAATTAACAAACTTTACATTTTTCATTCTGCAATGTCATACTGTTAAGCAAACAGTTACAAGACAGAATTCACATTGTTAAGTAACCAATTGTTCAGATACTTCAAAGAAAGAGACCAGGATAATTCCAATGTCTTTTGCAATACAGGACAATGTTAGACTCAAGGCTTTGTTTCTTCCATCAAGTTGCTCTCCATTCTCATTTTTCCAATTATTTAGAATCTAGACAGGTATTAACACATAATACCAGGGAAGAAAGTGTTCAAAATATGGACATTGTTTTATGGAATAAATGCCAACGAACTGTTGCCCTCAAAATGTATTGAACTATAGCATCTATTTGCATTGGCCTTTTTAGCCAAGCATGATGGAAACTAATACACCATGTAGAAAACAGAGTTAATACAGTGATCCCTCGATTAGCACGGTCTCGATTAGCGCGAAACGCTGCAACGCGGTTTTTCAAAAAATATTAATTAAAAAATAAGTCCGCGCTAGTTCTCTCTCTCTTTCTCTCCCTGTTGCCGGCGTGGTATATGAGAGAGAAAGAGAGAGGCAGAGGTCAGGTGCATTACCGGGAGGTGGAGGCGGCGTGGGGACGCTGGGTGCCGGGGACACCGAGGAGGGGGTGGACGTGGCCTCTCAGCTGCAGAGCCGAACAAGGGCGGAGGCAACGGCGGAGTCCGGCGCTGGGGCCATGCGGGGCCGCTCATCCAGGGGGGCGTGGACTGGCAAGTCGCCCTCCTTTCTCTTTCTTTCTTTCTCTCTCTTATACCACACCGGTAACAGGGAGAGAAAGAGAGAGAGCGGAGGGCACCTTGCCGGTCCACGCCCCCCTAGATGAGTGGCTCCGCATGGCCCCAGCGCCGCCCAGGCAAAGGGGAAACCCCAAGATCGCTTGCCGCTTGCCGTATTGCAGCGAAGGAGGCGAAGCAAGGCTCCAAGCTGCAATACGGCAAGCGGCAAGCGGCAAGCGATCTTGGGGTTTCCCCTTTGCCTGGGCGGCGGGAAGACCAAGGGAAGGTTCCTTCAGCCGCCCAACACCTGATCCGCTCCGCAGCGCGGCAGCAGCGAGGAGCCAAAGATGGGGTTTCCCCTTTGCCTTTACCCCATCTTCGGCTCCTCGCTGCTTCCGCGCTGCGGAGCAGATCAGCTGTTGGGCGGCTGAAGGAACCTTCCCTTGGTCTTCCCCGCCGCCCACACGCAAACTCCACCATCTGCGCATGTGCGGCCATGAAAAAAATGGCGTGCATGCGTAGATGGTGTTTTTTACTTCCGCACCACTATAACGCGGAAATCGATTAGCGCGGGAGGTCTTGGAACGTAACCCCCGCGCTAATCGAGAGATCACTGTACAGCAAAGGGATAATGAAACCAAGATATCTTATTTCTAGATAGTATGTTCAGAAGTTTTTTTTAAAAAAACAACAACAATCAGAAGGGTGTGAATGGAGCAACAACCAATATTCCACCAAAGACTTCATGGAAGAATGATAGCTAATTGTTGAATATTTGGAAGCACCCACCACCAAAGAAAACTATTTGTGAAAGTAAAGTGATAACATATCTCAAATAATTTTCAAACTTCCTCCTCTTGGGTTATGAACTGGTTGCATAATCCATGTATATGGAAGTGGGTTAAAGTCCATCTCCTGGTTGTATGGATGATGGTTGCATGAATGATGCTGGCTGAGGAATTCTAGGAGTTCACACATCTTAAAGTTGCTGAGATTGAGAAGACTGATTTGTACTAGATTATTTATAATTCTATTTTTTCCCTGAGTAGTTCTGCCTAAAGATTTGGTTGGAAGAACTAATGGACAAAATGCTGAGAGTATGAAAGTGTATCTAAAGAAATATAATAAATAATTGAAGATATATTCATTGTTGTCATAATTACATACTGCACTGTCAGTGATCACTCACCAAATAGCTACGTTATATTACCTGAAAGGTATGCAACTTTCTCCTTGAGGATTGGAAGGACTTCCATAGCTTTCATTTCATCATTTTTACGAAATCCTGAAGACAAAAACAAAATGGATATTAAGTCCAGTTGCACAGGAACAGTACCATTATTTTAGGTTCTTATTCTTTGTACTGATGGGGATAGGATGTATTTTTGTTTGGTGCATCTAAGAATTAAAAAAAATGCTGATCATTTAAATTGTCAAAGAAAAAGTTTTTAGGAAATTTGAAAACCTGGCTACACTGACTATACTTTACAACATTACAACATGAAATGCAATCATTTTAAATGTGCAAATTAAAGATATATAAGAAGTCCTCACTGTATCAACTAACCGTTCAGCAAAAGTTTCAAGTTATGACAGAACTGCAAATGGAGACTTATGATCTGTCTTGAAATTGCGGCCCTAATAATAATAATAATAATAGTAATAATAATAATAATAATAATAATAATAATAATAATAATAATAATAATAATTTATTAGATTTGTATGCCGCCCCTCTCCGGAGACTCGGGGCGGCTAACAACAATAATAATAACAATGTGACAATGTAAACAAATCTAATATTAAAAAGCATCTAAAAAACCCATCATTTAAAAACCATGCAACACAAGCATACCATACACAAAACTATATAAGCCTGGGGGAGATATCTCAATGCCTCCATGCCTAGCGATACAGGTGGGTCTTAAGTAATTTGCGAAAGACAAGGAGGATGGGGGCAGTTCTGATCTCTGGGGGGAGTTGATTCCAGAGGGCTGGGGCCGCCACAGAAAAAGCTCTTCCCCTGGGGCCCGCCAGGCAGCATTGTTTAGTCGACGGGACCCGGAGAAGGCCAACTCTGTGGGACCTTATCAGCCGCTGGAATTCGTGCAGCAGAAGACAGTTCCGGAGGTATTCTGGTCTGATGCCATGTAGGGCTATAAAGGTCATTGCCAACACTTTGAATTGCGACCAGAAATTCATAGCATCCCCTTGGTCATATGATCAAAATTTGGCTGCTTGGCAACTGGTGTGCATTTACCATAGTTACAACCCCTCCCAGTCACATGATTTCCATTTGCTATCTTCCCAGGCAGGAAGCCACAAGCTAAGGTCATATGACATTGTGATTAACAACCGTGGATGATTTCCTTAACAACTGCAGCCAGAACTGACATCATAAGTTGATGCAGTCATGTGATATCTTGCTATATGACTGCTTTGTTTTATGACTGCTTTGTGACAGAGTTGCCAATCCTAATTATGGTCAGTAAGTGAATACTACTGTAATATATATTACCTGTATACATATTCTAAAAATCAGTGGCAGCCATTTGAAATAAGACACAGTTTTCCTAAGGCAGGGGTGTCAAACTCAAGGTCAGGGGGCCAGATTTGGCTTGCAGGGTGCTTAAATCTGACCACCCTGGAAACAGCAAAGGACCGGCCTGTGGTGTCTCTGCCAGTGAAAATAGAGCCTAGCAGCCTGTTTTCTCTAGCAGAGTGCTCAGGCCACCACAGGCATTTCTGACATGAGTGATGTCAAGCTGGCCACGCCCATCCTAGCCATGCCCACACCCCTAATGGGACACTCAATGAAAGCAAATTTGATACCTCTTTCCTAAAGCATTCAGAATTCTGGGAATCTCTGCAAGGTATTTATTTTGGGATTCCAATCCTCTTCAGGGCATTCATTACATAATCCCCAACTGTCCCTCTTTATGTCCATCACTAATTCTTTAAAAAAATCTTTGGACTAGATTAAAGAATGACCAGATTTACAGAGATGGGCAAACAATTATCAGCACTTAAGTATCAATTCAGCCAGCTCTGAAAGGAGAGTCATAGCTCAACATAGTTTCGGCTCTGATTCCCGGAGTGTGGCATTTGTGATCATGACAAATTCAGTTTGATACTGCACATAACATTTAAATCTATGTTCATTACCTGAATTGGAAAAATGCAGTAAATGTTTATTACAAGGACCGAATCATTTGTTGTAGCATATAAGGCAGAGATCATGGTCCAAATAAATTATCCCAAAGGTGTTTTTTTCCCCCAAGAGGCCTCTTGAAAAAAACCCCTTTGGGACAGCCATGACCTTGATGACTGAGAATCTCTAGAGACATCCAATTAAATTAATTTCAAACCATGGATTTCAAAGCACTATACGATTGGTATTAGACAAAGTTAGCTGAGATTCAGCCCTTCTGCAATCAGTGATAGAAGACAATGGACAAATCTGCATGACACCATTTGTTAAACAAGTAAAACAAAATGTACACAAAGGTACATCAACATATCTGTGTCAATCAGGCATTTTGTGGCAATTGGAAAGCCAAAAATTTCTCTTTTTAAAGATCAAATTAAAGGCTTCCCCAGTCCAGTTATGCTCAAGCCTAGAAGGTAGTGCTCATCTGCATTTTTTTTAGCCAAGTGAGCCAGGGTTGTCCAAATAATACAGTTCCGTGGTCATGTGGCCAGCATGTCTATATGCCGAGGCACATGGAATGCTGTTAGTCTCATTGAAGTGGTATCTATTTATCTACTTGCATTTGCATGTTTTCAAACTGCAAGGCGCTAGAACAGGTAACGGGAGCTCACCGTATCACATAGTGATCAGGTCTCAAACCTGGGCTATCAACTTTCCAGATGATAAGCTCACCATCTTCACCTGCTAAGGTTTTCCCCAATCCCTCCATGTTTAGGGGAGGAGGAATAAGGAAAACTAGCAGCTGTCTGAATCGAAGTTGGAACTATCTCACATGGGTTGAGATAAGACTGAACCTTCTACATGCCTACAGAAAATAAACATGTAATAGAGCCTGGCTGTTCTGTCGGGCTCTCTGGTAGAATCCTCCCAAAAATTCACAGGTACAAATTTCAGACACACACACGTTTGAAAATTCAAAACAATGTTCTTTATAATGAAAATTCACTTAAACTAAGCCCTCTTTTGGTATAGCAAAGAGCACTCGTCTCCAAACAAACTGGTAATTTGTACAAGTCCCTTATCAGTTCTGTGATACTTAGCTTGCAGCTGTGAGGCAATTCACAGTCCTTCTTTCACAAAGTGAAACACACTTTGCTCTGGTTTAGTTTCAAAGCGGAGAAAAATCGGCACACAAAAAGTCAGTAAAGCAGTCACGAAACACAACCATCAGATAATCCTCCACAATGGCCAAACCCACAGGCTGCTCTTTATAGCAGCCTCACTAATTACCACAACCCCACCCAACCACAGGTGGCCTCATTTTCTTTGATAATAATCTCTCAGTTGTTGTTGCCTATGCATCGCTCTCCGCATGCGTGGCTGTATCATTAACTCTTGTTCTGAATCCAAGGAGGAGCTAGATAATTGATCTCCTTCTGAGCTATCTGCCACACTCTCCTCCTCCCTGTCACTCATGTCTTCTTGGTCAGAGGAGCCTTCATCAGCAGATTCCAATGGGGGCGGGGAGCAAAACAGGCCTGCAGCATGTGGATGTCTCCCCCACATCCACAGTCCTTGGGACAGGAGCTGGGCCAGAGCTAACCACAACACTGGCTAGCAGAAATATTTCACGTATCCTCTGGATTCTATATCCAGAGCTTGAAAAATAATGCTAGCTGAATTCCGTCCCCCAATGCAATTCATTTTGCAGCATCATGGTTAAAGTGAATAAATGAAAACAAAATTATGAGCACACACTGTAGTTAAGGACTCCTCCCTTCACCTCCACTTGAATTATGATCCAGACTTAGACTTCAAGAATTACCCTTTAATGTTATGGTTTGCAAGCATCTGTTCATTTCAGCAGCTTATTGTGTTCATTTAAATACCAGAAGCCTCTTTTGCAATGGATACTTTCATGAAACCCCTAACCGGAAGAATTTTAAAGTGTTTTTTAAAAGCTCCAGTAATCAAAGAGATCTTTTAACATTTTTAGAAAGGAAACATGACACAGTTCCACTGAGAAAAAAACATGTTCTTAATTATTAAATGGGCTTCCTATGTTTGAATCAATTAAAGCTTTAGTTGATAGGTCATAAACTGATTAAAGCTTGCAATTTTAGTGATAATGAAAACAGTGTTCTATAACTGTAGTAAGTATGCCAAAAGCAGAGTAATGAAAAGTATTCATGGAATGTTAGGATGGGAAATGTTAAAAACATCTCACAAATTGATAGTTATTGCGTACAATCTCAATGGAACAGACCCCAAAAGCCACCAATCAAAGCTTTAGAGACAACTAAATTACACAAATGTAATAATGTGGCAAATGATAACTCAGAAACAAAGAGGTTTGATTTTGGGACTGGGCATTAGTATAGTTACAAACCAACCAATTCATTTAATTATATTAGTATGAATTATATGAACATGTAATTTATGTTATATTTAATCTCATTCACAATAATTTTAAGGTTCACAAAACCTTAAAATAAAAATATTTATTTTTACACAATGCTTGGAAACTTTATAATGAAAACCTTTTTAGAGTTTCATCTTCAACATGACAACATTCAAAACCATTCAAATACAGTCATACCTCGTCTTACGAACCTAATTGGTTCCAGGGGGAGGTTCGTAAGACGAAAGGTTCGTAAGATGAAACATTGTTTCCCATAGGAAACAATGTAAAGTCAATTAATCCATGAAACCCCAAAAAAAACCCAGCAAAAAAACGCTGCCGCCTGGCTGTCACCTTTTAAAACAGCCTGGGGGCTTCTCAGCGACCTCCCAAACGCCGAACGCCAAACCCGAACTTCCGGGTTCAGCGTTCGGGAGGCCGCCGAGAAGCTCCCAGGCTGTTTTAAAAGGTGACAGCCGGACGGCAGGGCTTCCCAACAGCCTCCGAACGCCGAACGCGGAAATTCGGGTTTGTCGTTCGGTTTCGGGAGGCTGCTGGGAAGCCGCCTGGCTGTTTTAAAAGGTGACGGCCGGGCTGGGGCACTTCCCAGCAGCCTCACGAACCCCGAACCCGGAAGGTCGGCAAAAGTTCGGGGTTCGGGAGCCTGCTGGGAAGCCCCACCGCCCGGCTGTCTCCTTTTAAAACAGCCGGGGGGCTTCCCAGCAGCTTCCCGAACGCCGAACCCGGAAGTTCGGGTTTGGCGTTCGTAACACGAAAAAAGTTCGTAAGAAGAGGCAATTTTTTTCTGAACCCCGGATTCGTATCTCGAGTTGTTCGTAAGACGAGGGGTTTGTATCTTGAGGTACCACTGTATTCCGTGTTCCAAAGAAACAAGCTTGAAATGTCCCAAATATTTTGGTCTCCCCGCCTTCAACCTTTTTTGGGAGGGAGGGGGTCTTGGAATCACAAAGGTAAGTGGCTGGTAATCAGTGCTGAATCCTATCTAACGTAAGATGTTTTAAACATTCCCATATCCAACAACGTGCACCAATTAAGCACAAATTTGCAACCTGTCCTGCCTGCACAAACACCTTATCAAGCCCCAAATCATAAATGGTTGTTCTTTTCAACATAGCCCATGAACAGTTTGAGAGTATCCAAGACTTCTTCCTAATAAATACAAGGAGTACTGTTTTTTTCTATTTGGCATTCTGTCTACAAAGCTCAAAAGGAAAGTAGCACTTTCCAATACAGGTATTACTTCTCTGAAAAAGAAGTGAACAACACAATTTTATAAGAACTGGATTCCAATTTACCCTAGCACAGGTTTCTAAAACAGCAGTAAACTTACGTAGTAGGCAGGTAACAACCTTTTCTTACAATGAAAACCTTTCTTCATCTCTGAACACATGGTAAATCTAGTCTCCTCCATTCCCAGTAAGTGACTGTCCTTTCTTCAAATTAGTTCCAGCCAAAGGGATATAATCTCTACTTTCTATTTTACTGGCTAATTGTCAGTCTTCTTAGGTAGACCAGACAGGAAATACAATCAGATGAGCTAATTTATTGCAAGGTTGCATTAATTAATAGAATATTGAAAGTCTCATAGTATTAATCCCTTGAAGTCTCTTTTACAAACTGAGGGGTTAGGAAGATTCCTTTTTTATTCTTTCTCTGACCTATTATGCAGCTGTGGACAATGGCCTCTGTTATCTGATCATTTCCTAAGCAGCACCATTTTTCCCATTTCCAAGGCCATTCCCATAGACCATTAAACTAATGCACTCACCAAGTTTCCATGGCTGGAATAACTCTTTCCAAAATTAAGCTTTTTGAAGAATGTCTGAACCCTCAAAACAGTTAAACAAAACATTATTTTATCCTGAGTTTGGGATAAAAATCCAACAATAACTACAGTTCCAAGCCCAGAATATTCCCCTATTTGCTACTTTCAACTACTCCAAATTCAAGTAGATCAATTATCCTGGCATGTCCCATTATTTGGAAAAAAAGTATTTGGCATATTTTTATAAATCTGATTTTGAAAAGTATTAGTTCTAGGAATATCACTTCCAGATATTTAATACTTTCCAAACTCTTATTTATACTGCACAATTTATAATGAAATGGGCACACAATTTTAATCTGATTGACCTTAATGTGTTTCTATAATATGATATAAAGATAATGATAGCTACGCAAGAATAACCTAGAATAGGAACTGTAGATTTGAAAGTTGAAAAATCACCTAGGGGAAAATCTACACCAGTGATTCTCAAACCTTTTCTTTATTACTCCAAAACATATTATCAGAAAGTTTATTGAATTTCAAGGACTTTCTTGAAACTTATTCTTGAAATATGTTTCTTCCTTCACCACTGTCATAAATTCAAATGGTTGCTTAATGAATGGTTGTAACTTGATAATTATATTATAAAAACAACATCGTGGAATTTGATGACATTTCACCAAATTACTACTAGTCATTTCATTGATTTTGGTCTTTGGGAAATGCAGAATATATTTTAATATACATGACAATATTTAAGTCAATTTAAATGTCCCTGTCATGATGAGTAGTGGGTTGGTGTTATTACTCAAAGAAAAACTACTATAACCCAATTTGGAGTAAAGTATAAAGGTTTGGGAAACATTGAACAAGGAAAGCTAGTTTCTTAATACTTACTTTTTTAGAATTAAGAATCAAGCTCAATATGGAAAAGTCTTCTATTATAGGTTTCATTTAACATATTTTTTGGGGGTATATGTATGTGTAATTGCATGTATCATGTGTATGTGTAAATTTGTATGGCTATGAGTCAGTCTTGACTCCGGGAAACTGCCTTGAAAAACTCCAGGCAGTTTTCTTGGCAACATTTTTGGTTGGCGTTTGCCTTCTATCTAGGCCAACCAGCTAGCTTCATCCACAACTAGATCTCAACAGTTTTCTGGTTTCTATCCTAGAGTCTTAACCACTGCACCAAACTCACCCCATTCCTAAGAGGTATGTAAGAGGTCTGTAAGGGGCATACATAAGCGCACCATTGTGTCTACCGTTCCTGTCTATTGCCTAATTTACCTATACCTACCTTGCTAATGTTTATGTTTATACCAATACCTACTACTTTGTATATGCTTGACAAAATGAATGAATGAATGAATGAATGAATGAATGAATGAATGAATAAATAACTTGCTCTCAGTGTCATATTTAGCAGGTCAGAACTAAGTAGTAATGTCCTTTATTTAATTAGATCTTTTGCCACTAGAATTGAAACCACTATTACAATCATGAAGACTTATTACTGTACCCATTCATATAGTCCAGAGATAACTTCCAGAACAACTTTGGGGTTGAACACAGAGAATTAATAATAGAGAACCCTCTGATTTAGCATAAGCATGGATAGATCAATATAGGTTTAATGTAAACAAAGGAATAAGCAAGCATTCTCAAGGCAGATTAATGGGTAGCAAATATTTTATGTGAATAAAGAGGTTAAAAAATATATGTTTTTTTAATATTCTGATTAAAATATTAACCACAATATTACCTGAATCCCCTCACTATTCTTTAAGATCCATTTTCAGCTAATGATCAGAGCCAATCAAGTAACTTTTCAATGAGGTTATACCTAAAAATGAACCTGCTTTATTTCTGTTCTTCAATTAAAATATTCAGCTTAACAAAATTTTGAGAATTTCCTTTTTTAATAGCAACGTGAATGAGGTACACATATAAACCGAAACAAAATAAGAGTCCTTTGTGAAAGAACTGATATTTTCTATTACATGTGTCATGGTAATCAAATGGATTTCAACAAAAAAATCAACCTTTTAACATGTTTAAAATTCAAGCTCACTTCTGAGGCTGTCCTAGATTTAATCCAAGAATGTCAATCCAGTTCAACAATTAATAATAATTTTTTTAAAGAATAATCTTTTGCATCATATTGTGGATTAATTGTTCAGAAATAAAGAAAGAAGGTGCCTATTTCCTCTTACAAATATTCATATATCTAGTTTATTCAGTGTTTCTTTTTAGGAGGCAACAAAATGAGAACAGAAAATTTGAACTGGATTTCAAAAATCACTGCATATATGCACCAAGCTATAATACTGTATATCTGCATCAATTTCTACTTACACACACTTCAAGCAGGCATTCGCAGCACCACACATTAATAGAGATGATGTCATCTTTTCAAAATCAGAGCAGTCTGCAGCTCCTGCTACTGTTGTTTCTTCCACTGCAGTGCCTGCAGTATTCAGAGGATTTGCAAAAGACAAGGCAGCCCAGAAAATAAATAGAAACTGGATTGGGAAGCTCAGGAAGAGAGGTGACTTATTGAAATCCTTCTTGGAGAGATTTTAAAAAGAAAGAGACGAAGTATTCGTTGAGCCGCTGCATTGTGTGAATTTACCACTCGCAAGAATTTATGTTATGTGATTGAACAAAGCAGCTTTGATACTTTTGGCATCTAAATTGACTTGTTCAACAAGATTTTCACAGAATAATGGGTGTCCCTCTGAGAAACAAGTACTTGGGTCAAATCTGAATAATTTCCACTGCTCTTTTAGCTTGCATCATTTCATTTCCTCTTTCTAAGAAACCACAAATATAGTAAGATATAAGTTACCAAATGATCAGGATTGTAAACCAAAATAGGGCTTTCTCACAATGTAAGCAAGAATAAGGGAAGTGAATTTATTTGTTTTGATTATAGTTGGTGGTTTGGTTTCTTTTACTTATTTTTCTTGTAATTATTTTTAAAAATAATATATTGTAATAGAATCAATAAACCTCACAACCTTTTTACCTTTAAAATGTCTTAATTAGATATTTTATCTATATTTCATAATCTTAGCATCACTGTGTATTATTGTAGCTACCAATGATTTCAGCACAATAACAGATGTGGTTCTATTTCTATTTTATGGTTGGAATTATTTCTAGGCAAGACTATATAAGTATTTTATGTTTTGTGAATATTTCGGAAGAAATGCATAAGGCTCAACCCGAACAATAAAAGTACTTTTTTTTTTAACTACAAGGTAATTAATAACAAATCTTTTGTTAAACTGAAAAACAGGAATATACTGTGATCTAGCAAGATTAGTGCTTTGTGATAAACCTGAGGAAAAATCTCATGCGTGTAATTTTAAAGATCAGTTTTGTGTCTTTCTGCTTTACAAAATGATAGGGAGTTTATTCTCTCTCTTTTGGCACACAGACGCATGCACACAACCACACACACACACACACAAATAGTACAAGCCACGCAATGATTTTCTTGAAATTTACAAGATTCAGCTACATTTTGAATTTTTATTCCTAAAATATTATGTCAAATCTTCATCACAAACACAAAAGATAGAAATGTCATTAAAATGTCAGAATTCTAAATTGTATGTTCTGCAAAATTTATGGGAAATGATCCAAGGAGTTATCTAAGCAAGCAGTCACAGCACAGCCCAACTCCAGGTACTGGATCTATATAATGTGCTGCGCCAGAAATGTGTAATTCATAACCCACTAGCTTTCTCAGAAGCTCCACAGGCAGAAATCATCAACATTTCAGATTCCCTGGATTTTAAAAAGATATAGAGTGTCTTAACCATTTTAAGGTTTCAAGCACTATTCCTCCCTTTATTTTGAGTATGCAAGTTAAAAGCATATGAATAATTGTTCCATTCTTGCTGAATATATACTGAACTTGCAATGTATATCAGTTCACAGTGATGTAGCACAAAAACACACATTGAAATTCAGAGCATGTTACATCAGGCAGTGCTATTTGTGAAGCAAATTGTACTGAGTATAACGTAGCATTGAACATGATACCTACGAGATCCTAAAACGATTACATATGCCTTATTCTCCCATGTATTAATATCCTGTGTCAATCCCACTAATCAATAAATTTACTATACTTATGGCTTAACAATACACAAATCTAAATATCAAATTTTATTAAATGGTTAGCAGGGAAAAAAATCTAGTTTGCTAACTAAACAAACCATTGTTGTATTCATTATTAGGGCATCTACATTTTCTCATCCCTTTCCTATTACTGATCTTATACAATTGCTTAATTGGTTTTATACTTGTGACCATCTAGCAGTTTGTTTTAAAATTCAGTTACTTACAACAACACTTTCAAAACTCCAACCTAATTCTGCTGCACTTTGACTTACCTCTTTTCTCCTGTTAGAAACATAAATTAAATTTAACAATCAAATAAACTGGAATTATATAGAAAATGCTTAGGAGGAAAAGAAGAAAAGGAATCACAGCACATCAATTTCACTGCAAATGTGACTCCTAATGTAGTTCAAGAAAAAAAACAAACCTCTTATTCAGAATCCTTACAGCACAGCATATAAACTACGTGCAATCTGTTAGCTAACCCTTTTGCTTCCTTGGTCTGGCACACTTCCTCCAGTTTGTCTACATCGGTATAGGAAATACTTAACCTCATTTTATAAATCTGAAATATGCAGCTCCACAACAGCATAAAGTTATAAGCTACAGTACACTGCAACTCAGGAAGCAACAGTATTTATATCACAGAGAACAGAAATGCACAGGTTTTGCAGAGATATAGGTAGTCCTCAATCAAGCCCAACATTTCTGTTGCTAAGTGAGACATTTGTTAAGTGAATTTTGCCCCATTTTATGACCTGCCTTGCCATATTTGTTAAGTGAATCGCTGCAATTGTTATAGAGTTGTCAACAGTTGCTTCCCCATTGATTTTGCTTGTCAATCATCAGAGCCTTCCCCACACTTCAGGACTGGCCCATGTTCTTCCCCAATGTCTTCACTGTCAGAGTCTGCGCTGGCGAGCCACAACAGAAGGGCCCTTGATGGCCCCAAAGGGTCTACCCAGTCCTTCCCTTTCAAATCATAACATTCAGTTTGGCATGCTGTAAACTGTGGGAGTTTAACTAACAGGTAAGAAGCTCTGTCTCTTACATATGCTCAAATAACTTGCTTGAGGATGGCTCTTCAGCTGTGGAATTTCTTCCTGTAACTGTCCTTGGAATTTCTTCTTGCAACTATGTTAGAACTTCATGAGAAGTTAAAAAAATAATTTTGGGGCTGCAGTTTCTTGGGAGCTGCTTTTCCCCTTCCTGTTAAGGTTTTCATGATCCTGCAGTTTTACTAATTTATTGGTTTATTGTTCTGAGTTGCTTTGAGTGGTGTGTGGGTGGGTGTACATAAATAAAATCAACATTTGGATGTGTAGATTAAGTCATTCTGGGGATTATACTTTTCAACACATCTGACCAGATGAAAATATATTTCTCAAAATTTGGCAACAAATCTTAATTACTGCAAACCTGGATATAAGCAAATACAGTAAATAGTACATAGTAGCAGTAGTAGAACTTAAAGAGTTTCAACACCGGAAATAAAATGAAGAGCACCTATATTACAGTTAAACTAGTTCCACATGAAGTATCATCAAAAACATTCCGCTGATCTGTAATGGTCCATAATTATCTGAGGACAATTAGCAATAACAACGAATATGCCCAATTCTCTAAAATCATAAGCTCCTTCAGAAAACTGAAGATGACATTAATCCTATGTATACTTTAAAAACTAACCACAACATGGTGATACTTCATATGCCATTAATAAACTTCTAAGAGCAAACGAAACAATGATATTAACTAACTCCATGAAGGAAAGCTAGGGGAAAACTGACAAGAACAATTCTTGGGGATCCTGCCAAATCTTCAATTTCCTATACTGTTTGGAAAAAAAACAATGGCTTGGTTTTATTTGAATTCATTGTTTCAAGAATTTGACAATAATTCATTAAATATGAAGAACATAAAGCCCTATGCCTTGAATTTCTGTTTAGTTAAACCCATTTTAGTTACTAGCATGAAGTAAGATTTAACTAGTTTCAAAATGGATGAACAGTGCGGTCAGGCAGTAGGGAAAGCAAGTAGAATGCTTGGCTGCATAGCTAGAGGTATAACAAGCAGGAAGAGGGAGATTGTGATCCCGCTGTATAGAGCACTGGTGAGACCACATTTGGAATACTGTGTTCAGTTCTGGAGACCTCACCTACAAAAAGATATTGATAAAATTGAAAGGGGCCAAAGACGGGCTACAAAAATGGTGGAAGGTCTTAAACATAAAACTTTCAGGAAAGACTTAATGAACTCAATTTGTAGTCTGGAGGACAGAAGAGAAAGGGGAGATATGATAAAAGCATTTAAATATGTTAAAGGGTTAAATAACGTTCAGGAGGGAAGTGTTTTTAATGGGAAAGTGAACACAAGAACAAGGGGGCCACAATCTGAGGTTAGTTGGGGGAAAGATCAGAAGCAACGTAAGGAAATATTATTTTGCTGAAAGAGTAGTAGATGCTTGGGACAAACTTCCAGCAGATGTGGTTGGTAAATCCACAGTAACTGAATTTAAACATGCCTGGGATAAACATATACCCATCCTAAGATAAAATACAGGAAATAGTATAAGGGCAAACTAGATGGACCCTGATGTCTTTTTCTGCCGTCAATATTCTATGTTTCTATGTAACAGCACGCGTGGCAGCAGATATGGTTCTATGTTTATAGTTCCTCTTAGTATTTTCTCTTTGGATTGTTCACTTACTCTTGGAAGTTCCACAAACAAGGTCCAAGGAGTCTGCCAGCGAAATCTTTTAAAAAAATCTTTCAGAAATCAAAATCTAACCAGGAGGCAGGCATGAGAAATAGATTCAGCAACACCAATTTTCAAGAACTATAATCCCCATATATTTACTAGAAAATGGTGGATGCGTTCAGAAAAGCTAAGCCACAAGATTGGCAGAAAACAGTCTGAAGAGTTAAAGGAAAGAAAAAGAAGGTTTATCTTCTGTACTACTGTGTTAAATAACATCTGCATATTATATAGAGACGTTCTGCTTATCTTATGTGCATTTACTGTACTTTTCAGAGTGTAAGATACCCCCCCCACACACACACACACAAAAGAGGATGGAATTGTTGGTGGACTTTATACACCAAATACAGCCATTTTTGGCCTCCCAAAACCCCACCCCGCATATCCCATTTTTGCCCAAAACAGGCCCATTTTTCACAAAAAAGGGGGCACACAGAGGCTTTGGAGGTCTGCAATGTGCTCCTGGGAGCTGGGGAGGGTAAAAATGTGGTGCGTTGGGGGGGGAGTTTGGGAAGCCAAAAAAGGGCCCATTTTTCATGAAGTATGCATTTACCTGTACTGTAGGTATTGCATCAACCTGCTTTCTCTGAAACGGATACCATATTTTGTGAAACTAGATACATACTGTAAGTTAGCATTTGAGTTTCAACTTTATCCTAGAGTTCATCCTTACATAAGGGACCACCCTCTGAGCCTCATCTGTCTGGCTTTTATGAAATGAATGTTTTCTGCTTGACAATTCCTGATGTTTTGTAAACGGACGTTCCTCTTTCCCAGAGGTTGCTGCATCTTAGCCTTACCCAACATAGTGCTGTGTACATTACCCACTCTTCATAAGTAAGTATAAATTATAGTCTAAGGCAGCGGTCTCCAAACTATGGCCTGCGGGACGCATACGGCCCGCTGAGGTCATTTATCTAGCCCACGGCAGCGCACAAGATTTTACATATACACAATAAGCTCCGGAATCTCCCGTCCACTCACCACGAAAGCAAGAAAGAAAGAGAGAGAGAGAGAAAGAAAGAAAGAGGGAGAGATAGAGAGGGAGAGAGAAAGGAAGAGGGAGAGATAGAGAGTGAGTGAGAGAGAGAGAAAGAGAGGGACAGAGAAAGCAAGAGAGAGAGAGAGATAGAGTGAGTGAGAAAGAGAAAGAAAGCAAGAGAGAGATAGTGAGAGAGAGAGAGAAAGTAAGAGAAAGGGAGAAAGAAAAGGAGGAAGAAAGAGTGAGAGAGAGAGAGAGAGAAAGAGAAAACTCGGCAAGGAGTTGGGTACTTGCTCCACTTCGCCGCCTCCTCCTCCCCAGGGCGGCGTTAAGAAAACCGCAGCTTTTTTTAATAGTCCGGCCCTCCAACAGTTTGAGGGACAGTGAACTGGCCCCCTGTGTAAAAAGTCTAAGGTGAAATAAAAATCTACTGACTGCAAGGGGGTAGAAGGTTTGATCTAATCAATAAGGACAAAAAAAATTATGATTTGGAATTAAACAAAATCTGACAGGCAAAGCAAGATAACTCGGCCAAATCTTATTGACATAGAAGTTATAAAGAAAACATTTTAGTTGCAAACAACTGAAATTTCTATGCTTCAGGAAAGATGCCAGCATAAACGCAGCCATTAGACTCAACAGGTTAAAGATGTGAATCTGAAGAATTCCTTTGAAGGTAATGTTGTTGATAACTCTATAAAGATTCTCTCCGTGTTCTTCATGGATAGTATTTCATAGTGAGTTTAAAGAATTTTTTATGGATCCTTAGGGAGATAAACCAATCTTCCTGAGCTTAATAGTGCTATTGAAGTAGTATTTCCTTTCTCTGTGAGTCTCATCTTGTTGACCCACTACATTAAGGTCTAAAAATCTACAGGTAAAATTGATTATTGATTTACCCAGTTTGTGTTAAAATTACATGTGCCACAAATTTCACTTTTAATTAGAACTGAATGCTTGTTATTAAAATGCAAAATTATCCTGTTTTTATTCATTAAAGTGATGTGCTATATATGAGAATTTATCATTTCTACATGTATGGATATGGTCTTTAGAAGCTCATATTCCTTATGGTATTCCTAAAGTTTAACGATGGCCAGTAGAGTATGAAACCTTCTGACAAAATGCTTGACTGAGTGGTAAAGCTTATATAATGAATTACTTTGCAAGACTGTAGAAGAATGCAATACATTCAATCTATAAGGCAAATACAGTGATCCCCCGATCATTGCGAGGGTTCCGTTCCAGGACCCCTAGCAATGATCGGGTTTTAGTGAAGTAGCGCTGCGGAAGTAAAAACACCATCTGCGCATGCGCAGATGGTGTTTTTACTTCCGCAGCGCTAGCGAGGAGCCGAAGATTGGGGGCCGCGCGGCTGTTTTAAAACGTCGCCGCCGGCATGGGGGGCTTGCCAGCACCCCCCGGACCCCCAATCCGGGTTTGGGGGGCTGCTAGGAAGCCCCCCATGCCGGCAGCGACGTTTTAAAACAGCCGCGCGGCTTCCCAACTGAGTCCCGAAGACAAACGTCAAAGGCGAACTTCCGCGTTTGTCTTCGGGACTCATTGGGAAGCCGCGCGGCTGTTTTAAAACGTCGCCGCCGGCATGGGGGGCTTCCTAGCAGCCCCCCGAACCCGGGTTGGGGGTCCGGGGGGTGCTGGCAAGCCCCCCATGCCGGCGGCGACGTTTTAAAACAGCCACGCGGCCCCCAATCTTTGGCTCCTCGCTAGCGGGCAGGCAGGCGGCGGACAAGCCGTTCGCTGGCGCCGCTCGCTCGCGCTTCCCAGCTGAGTCCTGAAGCGAACTCGCTTCAGGACTCAGCTGGGAAGCGGCGAGAATGAACGGCGTGGGCGGGCGATGCGCGAGCGGGCGGCGGACAAGCCGTTTGCTCGCGCTCGCCACTTCCCAGCTGAGTCCTGAAGCGAATTCGCTTCAGGACTCAGCTGGGAAGCGGCGAGAATGAACGGCGTGGGCGGGCGAAGGGCGGGCGGCAGCGAGGAGTTTGCGTGGGCGGTGGGGAAACTCCTCGCTGATGCCCGCCGCTCGCCCTCCCGCCAGCAAGAGGGGGAAGACTTAGGGAAGCCGCCCAGCAGCTGATCTGCCCGGCGCCATCTACGCATGCGTGCCCATAGAAAAAAGGGCGCGCATGCGCAGATGGTGTTTTTACTTCCGGGTTGCAAAATCGCCATATAGCCATTTCGCAATGATCGGGGTCGCAATACCCGGGGGATCACTGTATTACCATTTGCACAACATAAAGATTTTCTCAAAACAATTCCAAATACAGACTCATTGACCAGTTGACTTCTTAATAAGTATTAATATTATTGTTTTGTTGAAGTATTCAGTTTTGGAAATTAACTCATTGGTTTTCTAGCTGAAGTGTATGAAATACCATGTAAAATCTGCCCAGCCACATATATTGGGACAAACTAATAGGACAGTAAACACACACATCACAGAACATAAGAACGCAGTGAGAAAAGGAGAAAAAACTTCCTCCCTTTTCCAACACCTCAAAACTACAGGATATGACGCTGACTTTGAAAGAACTAAATTAATTTACAAACTGAACACTCCAACAAAAGAATAATAATGGAAGCCATTGAAATAGAAAATCACCCCCACTATATGAATAAACATGATGATATCTACCACCTACGAGACATCTGGAAACTAGCCCTTATCAACAAACGTATCCCGGCCAGGAAAACTGAAACCAGACCCAGAACAATACAGGACACCACCACCAATCACCCTCACCAGACCCAAACCCACACTCACCCTACAGACCAAATACAACCACCACCCAGAAGCCAAATCACAGCAGTGCCTCCAACTGCTGCACCCCCGTCTGACACGCACACAAAGCAAACTGACACACACCATAAACACATGACCAGACCACAAACTCGCAGCCAAACCAAAACCCAGGATATTACACCACAGACAGACATTACAAAACAGCTGACTAGTCTGCAGGCTCTACGTACTCAGGATATCATCCCTAATCCACAAACATCAACTAATCAGCATACATCAATTGCATCAATTACACCAACTTAGCAGGAAGTTTCAACACAGCCAACCATATTTATAGAGGGAGGGCAGCTCAGATCGCGCTTTGTTCACCCTAGCACAAAACCAAAAGCAACAGCCTGAATATGATGAGTGGGACCTCATCGAAACATTGCCAGGAGTCTCTGAAACTTACATGGGAAGAAACCTGAATATACCAAGACCTTCATACCTGTACCCATGAAAATCTACGAAAACATATACATATATATATGAAAAAAACAGAGCAAGGCAGTACTAAGTGAATAATGTTGCCATTATCTTAATGCATTCAATTCAACCTGAGAGTTCTTTCACCTTGACATACATTCCAATTCTTCAACAAACAAATTAGAATGTCATAAGTACAAATAACTCATAACAGTTAGAAATGATTCAAATTTATCTGAAAATAATGATAAATGATTTTCCTTTCTGCAGAATCTGGCTAGGAAGATTCTATAGCTATAGTACATAAAATAGCAATAAGAATATAACAATAAGAATAGCACTTAATATTTATATATTGCTCCATGATGCTTTACAGCACCCTCTGAATGGTTTACAGAGTCAGCATATTTCCCCAACAATGTGGGTCCACATTTTTCCGACTTCTGAAGGATGGAAGGCTGAGTCAACCTCAAGCCCTGTAGAATCAAACTGACTGGGGGCAGAATTAGCCTGCAAGACTGCATTCTAACCACCACGTCACCAGAGTTCCTATACGCAAGGTGTCGGCAAAGTTGGCTCTTCTATGACTTGTGAACTTCAATTCCCAGAACTCCTGAGCCAATCATGCTAGCTCAGGAATTCTGGAAGTTGAAGTCCACATGTCATAGAAGAGCCAACTTTGCCTTCCCAAGCTATACACCAAGCAGTCAATTTTCTAAATGACACACATTATAAATTGCATGTCGTTTAAATATTATTGCATGAATAATTTTACGGTGTACTCAAAAGAGCCTGTCTGAACTTCCCAACATGATCACATATTTCCAAATGTACTTGGAATTCTGGATTCAGCTTTAAATAGGCGTTGATTGCTTACCTGAACGCCTCTTCTCGTACGGTGAGCGGGTACAGCAGTCACATGGGTTGCTCATGTCCAATCCGGTGGAACTGAGCCTAGTATTAAAAAAGCTTGCCGGATCCGCCCCTTCCCCAGAATTCGCGAATCCATAGACTAGGCTCAGTTGTGAAGCTCTGTAGTGTTCAACTCTCATTGTTAGAGGAAGAAAGATATAGAAAGGTAAAGAAGACACATACAAGGGCGGGAAGTGACTGCTGTACCCGCTCACCGTACGAGAAGAGGCGTTCAGGTAAGCAATCAACGCCTATTCTCCGTACTGAAGGAGCGGGTCCAGCAGTCACATGGGACATACCCAATAGATGGTCCCTAGGGTGGGATTAGATTGCTATCGTGTGAGATAACGGATTGGAGTACCCTTCTGCCGAAGGCAGCGTCCGCTGAAGCGTAAGAATCAATCTTGTAGTGCCTGATGAAGGAATTTGGCGAGGCCCAAGTGGCTGCTTTGCAGACCTCCTCCAACGGGGCTTGAGTCGCCCAAGCGGCCGAGGTGGCTGCGCTCCTGGTGGAATGCGCTGTGATGTTCCTTGGAACTGAGAGGGAGGCCGACTCATAGGCCTTAGATATAGTCCCTCTGATCCAACGGCCTATTACTGTTGAAGACACTTTAGCACCCATGACTCTGGGGTGATAGGCTATAAAAAGTGCTTCTGACCTCCGAAAGGGTCCTGTGCGTTGGATATAGATTCTCAGCGCTCTGATGAGATCCAGGGTGTGCCATCTAATTGCCAAGGGATGGTCTCGTTGGAGGCAGAAGGAAGGTAGGACAATATCCTGAGATCTGTGGAACATGGAACTGACCTTGGGTAAGAAGGTGGGGTCCAGTCGCAAGACTACTTTGTCCTGATGAAATTGACAAAGGTCCTGCCTGATTGAGAGGGCAGCCAGCTCCGAAATGCGTCGGGCAGAGGTAATAGCCACCAGGAATGCTACCTTAAAGGATAGGTACCTGAGGGACGCCGATTTTAGGGGTTCGTAAGGTGCCTGCGTGAGGGAATGGAGAACCCGTGGCAAATCCCAGGATGGATACCTGTGGACCTTGGAAGGTCTGAGGTTGGCTATGCCCTTGAGGAATTCCTGAACTTCAGGGAAGGATCGGAGAGGCTGTCTGCGGGGACCCCCTAGGACAGATGAAATGGCTGCCAGATGACGCCGGAGGGTGCTGGTGGAAAGTCCTTTATGGAAGCCTTGCATAAGGAAGGAAATAATTCTGTGTATGGGAATGCACAGAGGGGAGAGACCTTCCTGTAGACACCACTGGTGAAACTTGGACCATGTGTGGTCGTAGATTCGATTGGTCGAACCCCTTCTGGCCTTTAAAATGACCTCCACTGAATCGGGGTCATGACCACGCAGTTCTAAGTCTCTCCTGATAACAGCCAGGCGGTGAGGTGGAACCACTCCGGGTCTGGATGGAAAGAGGCCCCCTGCCGCAGCATATCCCCCGAAACGGGGAGTCGCCAAGGGTCCTGGACGGACAGCTGTTGGAGATCTGCGAACCAGGGCCGGCGGGGCCAATGAGGGGCGATTAAGATTACTCGGGCCCTCTCGGTGAGGACCTTGTGAATCACGTCCGGGAGGATTGGAATTGGAGGAAATGCGTAGAGTAGGCCTGGAGGCCATGGACTCCGGAGGGCATTGATTGCTTCCGCTCCCGGGGATGGAAATCTGGAAAAGAAGCGAGGGAGTTGGGCGTTCGCATTGGTCGCGAAGAGATCCAGGACTGGTAGGCCGAATCTGAGGCTGATTTGATGGAACAGGTCCTGATGGAGGTTCCACTCTCCTGGGTCTATCGTTGCTCGAGATAGCCAGTCCGCCTGGACGTTGAGGCTCCCCGAGATGTGGTCGGCTAGGAGCGACCGAAGATGTTTTTCCGCCCAAAGGCCTAACTTGAGGGCCTCCCTCATGAGAGCCTTGGATCTCGTGCCCCCCTGTCTGCAGATATGGCTTTTTGTGGCAATGTTGTCGGTGAGAATGAGAACGTGCCGGTTGGGAATGCGAGGAGAGAAATGCTTCAGAGCCAGGGAAACGGCTCTTAACTCTAGCCAATTGATTGGCCTGGAAGCTTCCTCCGGGGACCACGTGCCCTGGGCTATCATCCCCTGGGCGTGGGCGCCCCATCCCGATAGACTGGCATCTGTGGTGATGACAAATTGATCCGGGCACCTGAACGGGGATCCTTTGTCCATGGCCGGAGACTTCCACCACTTGAAGGATCTGCGAACACTTGGCGGGATGACGATGCGCCGATTTGAGTTGCTGTGCCCCGATCTCTGAAAGGGTAATAGGAGCCACTGGAGTTCCCTAGCATGAAGGCGAGCCCAGGGAATGATGCCTATGCATGACACCATCTTCCCCAAAAGGGAAGACAGAGTTACTATGGATACTGAAGAATTAGATAAAATGTTAGAAATTAACTCCCCTATACTGAGTTTTCTCTCGGGAGAGAGAAAAACCTGGGAGGATTCTGAATCGATAATGGAACCCAGGTGAGAAATGGATGTGGAAGGTTGGAGGTGGCTTTTTTCAAAGTTGATGGAAAAGCCATGGTCCTGAAGGACTGACATGGTGATAGAAAGGTCTGTTTTCACTTTCTCTAGGGAGTTCCCATGAATCAAAATATCATCAAGATAACATAAAATGTGAATGGGAGACGCCCGGATATAGGCCGCCAGGGACCCCAAGAGCTTTGTAAAGACCCGAGGGGCCGAGGAAAGGCCAAATGGCATCGCCCTATACTGGAAGTGCCTGCCTTGAAAGGAAAAACGTAAAAATTTTCTGTGGCATTTGGCTATAGGAATGTGGAGGTAGGCCTCAGTGAGGTCTAAGGAGACCATGAAATCTCCCGTGTGAATGGCGGCCAGAATAGAAGATAAGGAGTGCATCTTAAACTTCCTATATTTGATGAATAGGTTTAGTTTCTTTAAATCCAAAATAGCTCTCCAACCTCCGGATGACTTTGGAACCATAAATAGGATGGAGTAAAAACCTTGGCCCTTCTGACCGGAAGGAACCGGTTGAATGGCTCTGATGGACAATAGATGAGAAATGGCCTCCTCCATACGGTTACAATCTGAGGAGGACCTGGGAGAAGGGCAGGAAATAAAACGTTTAGGGGGAGGAGAAATAAATTCTAAAAGAAGGCCTGTTTGAACAGTGTCAATGACCCAGGGGTCCTTGGAGGTGAGACGCCAATTAGAGGCGAAATGGGCTAGGCGACCCCCTATGGGAATAGAGGAGAGATTACCATCTAGGTTTTTTTGAAGCCCTGTTAGAGGAAGCTCCCCTTTGGAAGCGAAAACCTCTACCCCTGGAGTTCCTACCTTGGGAACGAAAGCGGGGGGAATACTGACCTGGAGATCTCTGATAGGAAGTCGTTTGATCTTGCTGGCGCCCTGGGCGACGAAAGGACTGCGTTTTGGTAGCCTTTTTTGTGGTTGGACCCAAAACCTTCTTCTTGTCCGTGGTTTCCGTGAGGAGTGGATCCAGAAGATCACCGAAAAGAAGGTCGCGCTTTAAGGGTCCCTGGGATAATTGCCACTTCTGGCGTACTCCCGCTTGCCAAGGGCGAATCCATAGGAGTCTTCTTGCCGTTGTAGAAGCTGCAATAGACTTAGCAGAAAATCTAGTAGATTGCAAGGTGGCATCAGCCACGTACTGGGCAGCTGCAAAGACCTTGTTGAAGTCTTGTTGACCTCTCAAGTCATCGGGAGGAATATGCTGTTGAAGTTGGCGAAGCCACAGCAGCATGGCTCTGGAGAAAAAGGAGGCCGCTGCAGAACTTTTAATGGCCCAGGAATCTGCGGTGAATCCTCTTTTGAGCATTTGTTCAATGCGCTTGTCCTCTGGGCGGAGGACTTCCTCCGCCTCGCCTGGCACAGCCGCTGCCGAGTGAAGGATCTTGACAGGTTCATCCGGTTTGGGAAAGGATAGAAGCTCTTCATAGGAAGAGGAAAGTTTGTACAACTTTCTGTCCTTGGTGGAGGGATTAAGGCCAGAGGCTGGGAAATCCCACTGTTTGAGTAAAGCATCTTTAAACAATTTTGGCATAGGAATTACCTCGTTATCCTCCTGTTCCTCTGTGAAGTAAGGTAAATTCTCCTCCGGGGGATCAGTGGAAGTGGAGGCTTGTTTCTCCTGGGCCGCTAATCCCGTAGAAATCCTAGCTTTGAGGAGGAGAGATTTGAATAATTGAGAAGGAAAAATGGTAATTGGAGAAGGAACCTTTATTTGGGATTCCTCATCATCTGATAGGCCCTGAAAAGGATCCTCATCATCCTCCATATCCTCATATTCGTCCTGAGAGGAATCTGAATCATCCTGAATAGGAGCTCTAACCGCTGGGGAAGAACCCAAGGGGCGGGAGGGACGAGAAGGAGGAGGAGGTAAGGGAAGCTCATTGATGGTGGAGAGTTTAGCATCAATGGCCTTGGACAACACAGCAAAAATAGATTGGAACTCAGGAGGTAAACTGGAAATATCAGCAGGGATGGCAGAAGAATCCCTAAAGGCCTGGGAGGATCCTGGCTGGGGGGAATCTTCAATAATATCTGGTTCCTCTGGACCTATGCCCCATAGGTTAGGTTGGGGTCTGTCTAGGTTAGGCTCATCCAGAGATAACACAGGGACCCCAGAAGGAGGTAGACTAGCAGCCTCTGGGGGGTCTTGACTACTGATTACTTGGGCCTGCACTTTCAAACGTTTAGCTGATTTGTCATGGATTCTTTGTAGGGCTAGGTCCCTTCTCTTCTCGGCCCTGGTGACCTTGGTCGAGGGGCGGGCCCCTGGAGAAGAGGAGGAAGAGGCCTGGGGGATACTAGTAATCTCATCGCCTGTAGGCCTGGCCTCTCTGGGACCTTTAGTTGTGCCTCTCTTGGGAAAGGTAGCCATAGTCTGACAATTAACAGAAGACAAGGCTGAGCCAATAACTGAATAAATAAGGAGAAGAATTTCAAGGACTTCCCAAGAGGAATGGATCCTGCTTCGAGGCCTCGAAGCTGCTGAGACTTGAGGACAATCTGGGCAAACCCAGAGTTCGTGTCCCCAGATCCAGCGGGGCCAGCCTCCCTAAACTTATTAATTAAGTAAACCAAGGCACTCTGGTTGGAGGCTTAGCCGGTGGAGAATTTAGCCTGGGACCCCCAAGGCCCGCTCCGGGATCCACGCGGTGGACTGAGGCCTACGCGGCTGGCAGGAGGCCAACACGAGAGGCCTAGATTTAAAAAGGGCGCGAAGGCCTTCGCGCCGAAAAATCGCTCCGTAAAATTCTCTTAAAGGGGAAGCGATCGACTAAGTCCAGGAGACTATAGAGGCGTCTCACTCCGCAGGAGGTATTCTTAAGCCCTTTAATAATTATATATACAATAAAGAATCAATAAATCAATAGATTAATACTTGCACCAGAACCTCCAGGCCAAAGGATTAAAAGAATCCACAAGCGGCCGCGGGGATCGTACACGGCAAAACCGCCGGGGGAAAACGAAACCGCAACTTCTCCAAAGGAAAAAAGCCGAGCCGCAAACGGCTGGCGCTATTAGTGCAAGTAAATAATAATGATAAAACAATTCTTACTACTTTTGAAGAAAAAGATCGAAGGGAAGGTGTTAGAATGTTGAACGAGCTATCACAATACAACCGCAGGATATGCGAACTGAGCGAATTCTGGGGAAGGGGCGGATCCGGCAAGCTTTTTTAATACTAGGCTCAGTTCCACCGGATTGGACATGAGCAACCCATGTGACTGCTGGACCCGCTCCTTCAGTACGGAGAAGTGCTAAGGCACTGACTGTTTCAAACCTTTTTTAAAAAATTATCAGGACTAGCTGAATTATGAGGACTTAATTATGAGGACTAACAGCTCTAAACAAAGAGTCCTCAGAATGTTTACCTGTGTTATTCTTTTTTTCTTGATTTTGTTTTGCACATTTGGGGTTATCTGTCTGTAAACATAGCTACATTCTATGTTTATCTAAAACCAAGTGGGGAAGAGGGAAATTTAACCAAGGGAATGTGCCATGTCATGGTACCTAAAGCTAGCTCCAATGTCCCCCATAATGCAAGAAAGCTACCTATTTCACTGACATTTGCCAGAATTGTGTAAGAAAAACACCAATATCCCTAAACCACCTTATTTTCATACATTAAATCCTAACAATCATTTACCATTGAACATTTTACTCTAGGTGCCCATCTCTGTTAATTATCAGCTTTGTGGTTTTCCTCTCATACCTACTAAAGGTGCTTGTGGTTTTGCCTCCCTGCTTCCTTCTCATCCTCAGATTAACTCCCTGTAGCCTTTGAAAGTCCCCCATTATGGCATTTGTTTGAAAAGAAAAGAAAATATTTTCCGGGGGTTTTGTGTATAAAAATCAAGGATTTCCTATTATCAGTCTGCAGTAAACTCAAATGTGAAACCTTTTTGAAGACTTTAGAAATGAGCTTCACACAAAGGGGATGGGTAGTGTGGGGGAACTCTACGCCCTTATTTAATGTAGGCAAGTGGTTGCCATTAGCAACCTATATTCCCTCCCCCCCTCGCTTTAGCGCAACGGATAAAAGCAGCCTCCAATCCCCAAGCCAATGTCCCAAAGATTCCACATTGACAGTAGCACGTTGTATGTAAAGACAAGCACAGCCCTTTCTCCCTTGTAAGCAGGTACACTATCAAGACAATTCAGTAGGGGCAAAAGGGGGGGGGGGAGGAATGCAAAAGACAATGTAAAACTCCCCCCCCCCCAAATTTACAATAGCCTTGAAATCCCTCCCGAGTAATGAACCGGTGGCATCAGTATAAAAAGCAGCAACAGGAATCTCTATTTATAAGTCAGCAGCCCTTGCAGCAGAATGGATTACATCATCCTTTTGCAGAGCTGAGACAGTGAATATGCTTAAATCGAGGAGCCAGCCAGATGGAACTGCTTTCCCCCTGCTCCTGCAGCTACCACCTGCCTCCCACCTTTGGAGTCTGAACATGACGCAAAATTAAAAAAAGATCTGTCTTGTCAAATCTTCTTCCTACATCATCTCCCTTCTATTATGGTCTGCAGATGTCAAAATAACCGGGCATATTTCTCTCTCCCCCCCCCCCCATCCACACACACACACTATTCCAAACAAAGCATCTGATGAAGCTTGCTTTTACTGTACCACAAGACGATTAACAGATGGTATCCCCACGTTAAACCCCGCAAGGTTGAAACTATAATTCCCCCCCCCCAAAGGAACAGATGGGGGGAGAATATTGAGATGGTAGGGATATAGGTCGTTCACACTTTTTTTTTCTATTCGTCATAAAATCTTCTTTACTTAAGAGGGAAGCAGCTGCCCTGTTTTAAGGATTACTGTTCCCAGATATGCTGCAAGAATGTTGGTGATACCTTCCTTCCCTTGCGAGCCCATTCATCCAGCTGCTTCACTCATATTATGTTTTGTCTACTAAAGTGACATTTTGTCCACTAATGAACACCAGTGACATAAGCGATAAAGAGCAAACACACATTTTCAAGCACTCACACTGGCAATGAATCCAGTTTGCAGGAGCCAGCACGCACCTGTCAATACAAAAATCTAAAGCTTACCTGTGATCCCACAGCTTTTAATAGGACTAGATTGTCTGCGTTAGGTTTTCCAGCATTCACTTCTGCTCTGCAAAAAGCCACTGAAGGAATTTTTTTTTTCTGCCTGCATTTTTAAATGTCCTTGAGTGAATGCGTTTGCATTTCTCCAGTCCTAGTCTCTCACGACTGGAGGAATTTTAAGAACTGCTCAACACTTCTGAACCACTGTTTTACTCGAACTTTGTAACTTTCCCTATGTTTATGTATCCACAGACTGTATTCATCTTAATCTTATGGAAAACCGCATACCGGTATTTACTAGAAAGCCTCAGGAGCCACACAAGATAGTTTCACGGTTTGAAAAAATAAATATATTCTTTGTTTTGTTTTTTTAATGTAAGACAACAATATCAATATTTTATCTTCATTCGAACAATTCAGAAAGATAAAGATTATGTAAATGACCATTAAAAAAAGCCGCCCTGAGTCCTCGGAATGGGGCAGCATAAAAGTCTAATCAATTAATCAATCAATAAATCTCTGAAAATTTGACTTTGCAATCATTCATTCAATTAAAAAATAAAAACATATACTATTTTCTTCTGTGAATAAAGTTATGACACCTTGGCTCTAGTTCCTGATATTGCCTACTTTGGTAGAAGCAACTTCAAGTATGTGTTTCTTACAAATATCTCTGACCTCAACTAGAAGGATTCTTTTCATCTGTGCAACATTTGAGGGTTACTTGCCTGCACAGACATTTTCAAATCTTTGTCTTGACCATTTCAGAACCCTCCATTTTCCCCCTGGTGGATTTACTAGAATGCTGAGGTTTGTTCT
This sequence comes from Erythrolamprus reginae, assembly GCF_031021105.1. Taxonomy (NCBI): domain Eukaryota; kingdom Metazoa; phylum Chordata; class Lepidosauria; order Squamata; family Dipsadidae; genus Erythrolamprus; species Erythrolamprus reginae. The sequence goes on along the minus strand of NC_091952.1, from coordinate 156,803,714 downwards.
TATATTGCAAGTCTACTTTGGGTTAAGCTTCAATCTACTGCCAAATGGTCATGTTATCTTCAAACACATTCTGCTACAATGAAGAATTCATAGATTTTATGATGGTGCATTGCTCAGGTTTGGATGCAGCAAAGCTACTTCAAACAACAATATTTCCAACACCACATTTTACAATTGGTATTGGGTGTTGTCAAACATGCCTTCTGGTACTGTGGCTAAATAATTCCATATTTTTCTCTTCTATTCAGAGCACATTGTTCCAGAAGTCATGGTCTTTGCCTAGGGGTTTTTTGAGTAAACTTCACCCCTGCAATAATGTTGTTTCCGGACAGCAAAAGTTTCCTTCTCAGGCACCTTCCAAGTAGATCTAATTTGTGCAGTTTCTTTCTATATGATAAACTCATGCACACTGATATCAATTGTTACAAGTCCTCCATGTAGCTTGAGTGATGACATTCTGGAATTGTTAGATATTTCTTTCAGCATCCTATGTTCTGCACTCAGGCTGAACTTGCTGAGAAAGCCTATGGCCTGGGCAAGTTGACAGTTCTTTGAAATCCTTTCCACTTGTCAATGATCTTCCAGACAGTGGAATGATTGATGTTCCTTTGTTTAGCAATCTCTTAAAATCCTTCCCAGACTCTTAGGCATGTAGGAGAGCTCTTTCAATCTAGGCATGGTGATACCACCCACTTCAACAACAAAGGGCAAATTCAACTAAGTGTCTGAGAGTTAAACAAGACAAGTTCCTCCCACATCCTCTCAAACAATTTTCGTGCCTGATCTGGTGCATTTGATTCTAATTTTAAATATTTGAGGTAGTGATAAATGTAGGGGTAATCTTACTTTTTCCACATGGGAAATCTGTATTTATATTTAAATTATACAATGGAGTACAAAGTATAAACATTTCATTGTTATATTAGGTCGCCTTTATCTATCAATATTGTTGAAATGAAGACCTTTTTTTAAAAAAAGTGTTTTTTAAAAATCAGCGGGACATACTTTTTCAAAAGCATGCATATGCTTCCTTTTTGAAATACCAACAAGAAAAGCGAGATGTCAAAAAGTAAGTAAGTAAAAATTAAGATTTGGACTTGCCGAAGGACCTCATTCTAATATTCTAAGAAATTCCAAAGTTCTTTTCACAGATTATGACTCTCCCGCATTATCTGCTACGTCTTCTAGGTTATGATTCAAGTGGTATGACTTGGAAAAGGAAGAGGAAAGACATTCCTGAGACCTGGATGTTGCTTGTTGCTCTTATCTGGCAGGAATATCTTTTTATTTCTCCTTTAGGAGAAATTCAGAGCCATTCATCTGCTACACAGGAACTTGGAGACGTTTTCCTTCTCATTAACTGCTGATGTGTTGAATTCCTCAGGGGCACAACATCACCCTGGTACTTCTAATCACTCGGCCAAGGATCATCAGTTTCAGAACACTGCTATAGTGCGGAAACATACTTTGAAAAGCTTCCCTTTAAGGCAACAAAGTCTTCTTCCTAATCACCCCAATCTTTTAAAATGATGGATAACCCTGGTGGGGAGCCTAATAGAAAATCAGTTAGTCCTCGACTTACAACAGTTCATTTAGTGACCATTCAAAGTTACAACAGTACTGAAAAACTTGACATGACCGTTTTTCACACATACGACTGTTGCAACATACCCATGATCGTGTGATCGAAATTCAAAAGTTTGGCAAAACGTTTGCAAGGTCCCGCGGTCATGTCATCACTTTTGGCAGCCTTTTGACAACCAAAGTCAATGAGGAAGCCAGATTCACTTAACAACTAGGTTACCAATTTAACAGTTGCAATGATTCGCTCAACAAATGTGGCAGGGTAAAATAGGGCAAAACACGCTTAACAAACATTTATTTAAAAAATTATTTATTTATTTATTAGATTTGTATGCTGCCCCTCTCCGCAGACTCAGGGTGGCTCACAACACAATAAAAACAGTTTGTAACAAATCTAATAATTTACAATATAAAATATTTAAAAACCCCATTATTAAACAAACATACACACAAGCACAAAATGCTTAGCAACATACATTTTGGGGTCAACTATGGTCACTAGTTGAGGACTACCTGTATATTGGCTGGCGATCAGTTTCTGGTCACAATTCAAAGTGTTGGTCATGACCTTTAAAGCCCTACATGGCATGGGACCAGATCACCTCTGGAACCGCCTGCTACCGCACAAATCCCAGCGATCGATAAGGTCCCACAGAGTTGGCCTTCTCTGGGTCCCATCAACTAAACAATGTTATTTGGCGGGCCCCAGGGGATGAGCCTTCTCTGTGGCAGCCCTGGCTCTCTGGAACCAACTCCCCCCGGAGATTAGAACTGCCCCCACCCTCCCTGTCTTTCGTAAACTACTCAAGACTTATTTATACCACCAGGCATGGGGGAGTTAAGATATTCCTTCCCCCTAGGCCATTACAAATTATGCATGGTATGTTTGTGTGTATGTTTGGTTTTATTATAAGGGTTTTTAGTTGTTTTATTAATTGGATTTCTACATGCTGTTTTTATCATTGTTGTTAGCCGCCCCGAGTCTGCGGAGAGGGGCGGCATACAAATCCAATAAATAAATAAATACAGAACATTTCAAAATTCTTTCAGATGGGGGCATACTGCCCCAATCTCGGACTAACATAGAAGCAAATAAATCTTTCAGGGACCTAGTTCCCACATTTAACTGATTCAAGGGTACTTACAGTATATTTTGGAGTATGATGCACCTCTCCACCTCCCCCCAAAGTAGGCTGAAAATTTGGGTGCATGTAGCTTTTTCTAACCTTTTCTTCCCAGCCCTAATAAGGTGCTAACAATCTTCCCAGCTTGCAGGATTTTTTTCATTGCTACTCTGAAGAGGTTTTTTCCAGCCCTAAGGCTTGTTTTCGTTGCTACTTTCTCTGAATATTTTTTTTCCAGACCCAACCATGGGATAAAATAACGTGCTGAAACTGACCCAGACTAAGGATGCTAGCCAGATGAATACCTGGTAGGTAATTTCCCCCCCTTATTTTTGTCCCGCAAAACTAAGATGCATCTTATACCCCAAAAATATGTTAAATATATTTTCTTGAACAATAACTGGCCTTACCCACTATATTAAGTCAAAGCCACTCAAACGATATTTGGGTTTTTAATGCACACTGAGTGAAAACCCAGTGAGCTCATGGACTTAGTTAGATTGGGTGATTTTTGCCTAGAAGCAGAGCTTTGCAAAGAAGCCTTTGCTCAAGGAAACTCTGATCTCGAGGGAGAAAAAATAACTAAGGTTCAGGAGAGCAACTGTTCATCACAGTTGCACATAGTAAAAGAACCACTGCGTAACTTGAGAAAGAGTACTTTTCTGTGTTCATAATGTCAATGGCTGCATTCAGACTTCACAATAAATGTGTACTCATAAAGACTTTTTTCCTATCACAAATAAGTAGATGGCTGGTACTAATTATTTGGTTATTCTTGCTTGGTTTCTCTTGCTAAAAGAAGTGATTTCAGTACCCAGATGGCCTACTTATTCTGAAATTGAAACCTCTCTCTATTACTCTCCAGTTAGAAAGTACAGTTAGAAAAACAGATGAAACCATACAGCAAGCTCTATTATGCTATAACTAAAATGTAATTCTTCACTTCTTCCTTTTCTACTTTTACTTCTTCAAGGGGGAAGGGGAAAAAACCAGTTAAAACCACTTAATTCAAGATGCTCTCAGTGGTCATTTCCCCCCCTCCCAATTATTATGGAAGTTTTTTTGAAATTAGATTATAGGAACCACAGGCACATTCTAGTTGGAGTGTCTTGAGATGGCTCTATTTACCCTGGCAAAATATGCAAACCAGCATTAGATAATCACCATAAAGACTACCTAGAAGTCTTTGAACCTACAAGATGAAGGCTCATCTAAAAACTTTATTTTACAAAAGAGAATCTTCTTTGAAAATCAACAGTGCAAGATTATGATGTGTGACTCATTAAAAGGCAAAGGACCATCATATTGAACCAATAGCACACAATCATTTGGCCACCAGGGACCAGTTCCATGGAGAGAGGCATAGACTGGAGGGGGCATGGAACTGCATCCTGTAGATGGGGCTTTGCTTATGTGTGCAGCCCAATTTCCGGCATGCTGCAGCCCATTGCCGGTCCATGGACCAGCCCATTGGCAACCATCAACACACACCAGTTATGACTCCCTCCCTCAATATGTTTTGATAGTCCAGCCACCATGGCTTTCAATCCCCATTGTCAGTTAGGATGCTAGCCAGCAGCCCCATATCATATCTTCATACACACACTAAATGAGCATATCTAGTTATTTTCAGAAATCAGTATAGTAAAGCTTAAAGCATTCACTAGTTTTAACACCAGATCATTGCCAAGCAGGAGCTGTACATCTGAGGGCTCAATTTCAAGGGCAAAAAGCTGCTTTTTCCATAGTAGCTCTTCTACAGATAGCTCTCAACTTAGAACCACAATTAAGCCCAACATTTCTGTTGTTAAGTGAGACGTCTGTTAAGTGAGTTTCAACCCACTTTACAATCTTTCTTGCTTCTTGTGTTAAGTGAATCCTTGTGGTTGATAGGTTAGTAACCTGGTTAACAGAATCTGCCTGTTGTGCCTTTTTTTTAAAACACTCCAGAGGGTTCAGGGAAGCTTCCTGAAGCCCCAAAGTGCAAAAAACAGAACAACGGGTAAATCAGAAGTTTGGAAAATGCACTTCCGGTTTGCCCGTTGTGCTGTTTTTTGCACTCCAGGGCTTCAGGAAACTTCCCTGAACACACACACCCCTCCCGGAGTGCAAAAACAGCACAACAGGCAAACCGGAAGTCCGTTTTTCTGAACTTCTAGTTTGCCCATTTTTTCACTGTCACAGGCTTCAGTGAGGCTTATGTGCATGTGTGGGGACTTGCTGGGCGGGGAATTGTGTGCATGCACAGGGGCAGCACGGGGGTGGGCGCACATGCACAGGAGGACGCAAGAGGTGTGGGCATGTGCACACATGCTGGCACACCCACACAGACCCTTGTGGCACTGTTATTTCTTCCATGGGATAGATTGAGCTAGCAGATAGCGACTCACCTAATAAACTTCCATGGCTGAGCCAGTTTAGTACCTGGGTCTCACTAATCCTAGTCCACTACTTTAACAACTAGTCACAACTACTGAGTTTTCTGTTCCTTTGTTCACTTTTGCAGTTTGGTAGAACAATCTATTTGTGTAGTGTAAGCAATCTATTTGTGCAGTGATTAGCTACAAGGGTTATTCAGGACAGGGAAACTGTTATTTGGAAGGAACTCCTCCTTTCTAGCCTCTTGCTTTCCTGATCTGCCAGGGATGCATAAAGGAGCTGAAAGAAATCACCTTTATTGCAAATTAAAAGTTCTGAATTTTAGATATTTTATCTAAAATGATATTTTAGCTATATTGATATACAGTGATCTCTCGATTAGCGCGGGGGTTACGTTCCAAGACCTCCCGCGCTAACCGATTTCCGCGTTATACTGGATGCGGAAGTAAAACCACCATCTGCGCATGTGCGCCATTTTTTTCATGGCCGCACATGCGCAGATGGTGGAGTTTGCGTGTGGGCGGCGGGGAAGACCAAGGGAAGATTCCTTCAGCCGCCCAACAGCTGATCTGCTCCGCAGCGCGGAAGCAGCGAGGAGCCGAAGATGGGGTAAAGGCAAAGGGGAAACCCCATCTTCGGCTCCTCGCTGCTGCCGCGCTGCGGAGCGGATCAGGTGTTGGGCGGCTGAAGGAACCTTCCCTTGGTCTTCCCGCCAGATCACTTGCCGCTTGCCAGTCCACGCCCCCCTGGATGAGCGGCCCCGCATGGCCCCAGCGCCGGACTCCGTTGCCGAACGCCGAAACCGGAAGGGGCGAGGTGGGGGAGAACGGGAGGCTCAGCATTCCGTCAGTCGCAGCGCTGGCTGTCAACTTTTCTTTTTAGCACTGGGGAGGCAAGTCAGCTCCTGCCCAGTTTTAAAAAGAAAAATTGACAGCCAGCGCTGCGGCTGACGGAATGCTGAGCCTCCCGTTCTCCCCCACCTCGCCCCTTCCGGTTTCGGCGGTTTCGCAGCGCTGGCTGTCAACTTTTCTTTTTAGCACTGGGGAGGCAAGTCAGCTCCTGCCCAGTTTTAAAAAGAAAAGTTGACAGCCAGCGATTGTTCCGCTGCCGCCAGCATGGCCTGGCTGGCAGCGGAAGATGTAACCTTCGCAACCTCGGAGAGCTTCCTGGGCATGAAAGCTCACGAAAACCAGGAAGCTCTCTGAGGTTGCGAAGGAGCCCACGATCACTCGGCTGCAAGCGGGAGGAAGGCGAATCCCACGGGGCTGGGCTCGGTTATCCCCCCGGCTCCCCTCCTACCAGCCCCGCCGCGGAAGGCTCCATTCTGTTCCCTGAATGGAGACCGCGGGCCGCTCAATCGGGTGGCAGGAAAGCGAATGTCACGGGGCTGGGCTCGGCTCCCCCAGCCCCGCCGCGGAACGCTCCATTCTGTTCCCTGCCGGCCCGATTGAGCGGCCCGCGGTCTCCATTCAGGGAACAGAATGGAGCCTTCCGCGGCGGGGCTGGTAGGAGGGGAGCCGGGGGGATAACCGAGCCCAGCCCCGTGGGATTCGCCTTCCTCCCGCTTGCAGCCGAGTGATCGTGGGCTCCTTCGCAACCTCAGAGAGCTTCCTGGTTTTCGTGAGCTTTCATGCCCAGGAAGCTCTCCGAGGTTGCGAAGGAGCCCAGGATCACTCGGCTGCCGGCGGCAGGAAAACGAATGTCATGGGGCTGGGCTCGTCTCCCCCCCATAGCAGCCCCGCCGCGGAACGCTCCATTCTGTTCCCTGCCGGCCCGATTGAGCGGCCGGCGGTCTCCATTCAGGGAACAGAATGGAGCCTTCCGCGGCGGGGCTGGGGGAGCCGAGCCCAGCCCCGTGACATTCGCTTTCCTGCAGCCGAGTGATCCTGGGCTCCTTCGCAACCTCGGAGAGCTTCCTGGGCATGAAAGCTCACGAAAACCAGGAAGCTCTCTGAGGTTGCGAAGGAGCCCACGATCACTCGGCTGCGGGTGGCAGGAAAGCGAATGTCACGGGGCTGGGCTCAGCTCCCCCAGCCCCGCCGCGGAAGGCTCCATTCTGTTCCCTGCCGGCCCGATTGAGCGGCCAGCGGTCTCCATTCAGGGAACAGAATAAAAAAAAAATTTTTTTTTTTAAAAAAATTTTTTTTTAAATAATATTTTAATATTTTATTTTTTAAATAATATTTTTTGAAAAACCGCGTTGCAGCGTTTCGCGCTAATCGAGAACGCGCAAGTCGAGGGACCACTGTATTCTTGTTACCTCCTGTAAACTGTAACTGAATCTTTATCAGATGGATACATTAGGGGGAAATTATGTATCCAATGATACCTTTTTAAAACACATACATACACACTCAAAGCTTAATATACATAAGATGGCTTTATGAGCAGTCAAATTACACAACATGCAGTTTACGCTCCTAAAGTGTCCAATTTTTTGTAAATTAGTATATTTCATCTTTCTAAATTATCTAGTTCCTGCCAAAAACTAAAAAAGAAAAAAGAAATTCTGAGAAAGCATAACAACAAAGAAGTAATTGACACACATTTAATGTTTATTCATTCTTGGATATATAGCATTATGATGTAAGCCTGGAAGCACCAATTGTCCTCATTGCTCATGTCCCTGGAATAGCATTCAAAGGGAAGGCAAGCATATGACTCCCATCTCTCTCTTCACACCACAATCAAGTTTTGTTTGTAAACAATCGTGCTGAGGAGTTCTAGTGGACTAACAAGTCTTTCACAGTACAAAACGGGAATGTGACATGTAAGCAGGTGGCCCTTAAATATTTTACAGCAGCAGCTGCACAAGACCTCCATCTGATCTCACTTTTCAAACAATACTTGCAGACATCATAAAGAAAATCCTGAGGTTACATACTAAATTACAACATTGATGCAAACATCCAGCGTTGCCACCTAGAACCATGTAGTATATCAAATGTACTAAACAAGCGAGGCTTAAATTCTCCTAAGATTTGGAGGAAGGCTGTGCCAAATCCTGATGCAATAATTGGTTCCCAGACTAATAGTTTCAGAAGCCCATTCTGTAAACACCCAGCTACTCAGTTATCAGTGGAGACCTGGCATCTTGGAGTATCATAGGAAGCTTGTGAGAAAATCAGAAAGTGTCCATCGTAACAGTCACTGGAATCTTTCTACATATAAAATATAGTTCAATTGTTGGCATGTTTATAGGTTACCTCATTCACCTCATTGACTTGCTAAAGAGAACCCTGATAATTATACATGGAAAATAATCACTTTTAGTTTTAGGAAACTGCCAAAGAGCTTGACACTAGTCCTTTCCTCCCATTTAGAAGGGCATCTGCATATGACTGAATTCTTTGAGCACATTCTAAAAAGGCATGGGAATTGAGGGTGAACAGGGTATATAATATGGCTTTGCATGCTGAATTGTTTTCTGTTTACACCTTCCCTGAACTTCTGCTCCCAACCTACTGTGGAGTCATGATATCTGAGTAAAATTTATAGTAAAGTGAATATACTTGCCTGAATTTCCTACTGAACGCAACACTGAGGAAAGAAAAACATATGTAAGAATAAGGGCAGCTGGTGTATCTCTTCCCACTTTAAGCCCATAATCATTCTTTGGAAAGCATGTCTTGGTATAGAGAAATGGAGAAATGTTCTACATTGAAACGGCACCTAACTCATTTTGAAAGCCAAAGACATTTTGGGACAGTGGTGGTGGTGGTGAGAATCCATATTCTATACCGAGAATGTGGAATAGATGCAAATCCAGATTGTGTCTAAAAGCATTGCAATGGCTCCCACCACAAGAAGCATTTTATGAAGAAATAATAGGGAAACACAAATGGCTAACCTAGCAAGAAATCCTAGAATGTTGTCAAGGGGAACACAAAATAAAATCAAGACAACTGATGGCAATGGGAGAAAGTTTGTCAGTGCTCTTCTTTTGTACAGTTAAAGATTTAAAGAAGACAACAGGGTTTATGGCATTAAGCTCTGTAAGGCTGATCTTGAAATCGGACTGTATACCAATGATGAACATGTTATTGCTAAAATGTATAAACTTTTACTGAAATTTGAAACAGAAGAATTAATAAAAGAATGTATGATAAAGTGGGCTATAAATTTTGATTACTGTATTTTTTAGAGTATAAGACCCACCTTTTTCCTCTCTAAAAATGGCTGAAAATTTAGGTGTGTCTTATATACTGAATGTAGCTTTTTTCAAAGCTTTTTTTCAGCCCTAACTAGGTGCTAACGATTTTGCCAGATCTCATCAGCTTGAAAGCTCTTTGGTTGTTACTCTCTGTGAAGAATGTTTTGGAATATTTCTTTCCAGCCCTAACAAGGTGCTAATGATGTTCCCAGCTCTTACCGGTTTGCAAGCTCTTTCATTGCTACTCTCTGCAAATAATGTTTTCCAAGCCCTAAGTCTTTGCAGTCTTATTTTCATTGCTCTACTTGCTCGGAATGTTTCTTTCCAGCCCTAATGAGATGCTAATGATGTTCCCAGCTCTTACCAGCTTGCAAGCTCTTTTATTGTTACTCTCTCTGAATAAGGTTTTTTTAAAGCCCTAATCGGGGGATAAAATAATGTGCTGAAGCTGACCAGACTAAGGACGCTAGGCAGATGAATATCTGATAGGCAGATTTCCCCCCCAGAAAACTATGGTGTGTCGTATACTCTCATGCGTCTTATACTCTGAAAAATATGGTATCATATATAGACTGAACAACGGGAAAGTATGGTGTTGAAAGAATTTAAACTTCCACAATGTTATACTCTTTTTTAAAATGATTGTGATTGGTATTTGACACCAAATAAATTATCTGCAATCTGTATCGGAACTTCAGATTTATGTTGGAGATGTGGACAAGAGAGGCTATTTTATCATGCTTTGTAGATTTGCAAACCAGCTGGAAAACTTTGGATTCAAATACATATATTGATTCAGAAGATTTTAAAGGTTAATATATAATTGAGACCAGAATTCTTTCTCTTAGAACAAAAAAATTGGAAAAAGTCATGGAATTTAAACCTTTTATGTGATACCTATAATTAAATTATTGTATGCATAAAGATGGAATGATCTGGCAATATTTATAACAGAGCAAAAATTGATGAAAATTGCTGAGATGGCTCAATTGATTTGTTTGATTAGCAAAAACTCTTTATGGACTTTTTCTATAAACTATAAAAATGATGATTAAATAAGGTAAATTATTTATAATTGCATACTCTGTAAAGATTGGAATTGTACCTTTTTTTCTTTTAGTTTTTTTCTTTCTGCTCTCTAGTTTTTTCTTTCTTTCTTATTCTGTATTAATCTTATACTATATTAGCAATAGCAATAACATTTAGACTTATATACCGCCTTACAGCGCTTTATAGCCCTCTCCAAGAAATTTACATGGTCAACATATTGTCCCCACCAATTTAGTTCTCATTTTACGCAGCTCAGAAGGATGGAATTGCTGAGTCAAACTTGAGCCTGGTGAGATCTCAGCAGCCAAATTGCAGTCAGCCAACAGTCATCAGAAATAGCCTGCTCTATTACACTCTAACCACTATACTACCATGGCTCATATTAGTTTCTATTAGTTTTATCTTTGTTTTTAAAACTATATACAAATTCATACCAGAAATATTGTATGTAGCAACTTTGCTGCTGCTGCTGCTGCTGCTGCTTCTTCATTTATTTGCTTAATCTGCATTAAGTCAGGACTAATTGATTGAAAAAAAGAAAAACAACAACACTAATCTAAGCTTCCGATGGTGAACACATTATTTTTATTGACTATGTTTTCATCTACGAGTGGCTTGTGAAGAAATTGTCTAATCGAAAAATGGAAGCAGCTATTCAATTGAATAGCATGCCTGTGTTGCCTTATTCCAATTGTGGCATTACTATTCATAGAAACTTATCAAATGATTGACATGATTACTATCATTACTCGTTCTTTTAAGACAGTTGTCAATAAACTTGATCATATTCTACAGAGCAGTTCAGGGTATTCCGGAAGATTAGCAGCTTTGGCAGGAGAACGTGTTGCACCATTTCTGGGCACTCTCTCCACTTTTGGTCTCCACCTGGCACTCAGTACCCAATACCCACCTGTGTCTACTTGTGGATTTTTGCATGAGGCAATGGCTTCGACAAGCTGGCTAAATAAGGTGAGGGTAACTAATAGGTCTTAAACCCATGGTGAGACAGGTGATGACTGTCCCAGCATGTGAAGAGACACTGGCAGATTGAGTGGATGAGACCATTGCAAAGCCCAAGAGGCCTTAGGGTAGTCTCTGCAAATGACATGGAACTTGAAAAGCATGACAAGACACATATGATGTTCTGGTTACCTACTGTAGCTAATTTCATCCTCAGTTGCCTAGATTCAGTCTTGCCACTGGTCTTAGATAGAAATTGGAAAGAGTGAGGAAGATGTGCTGTCACACATCCATTACATTTCATGTCCTAGACTTCACACCATCATCATCATTCTTGGGGGGGAAATATGGAGCAACGGATGAGTGATGAAGCAGCAAGTGTAGATACAATGGAAATTATGGTATACAGCGTTCCCTCGATTTTCACGGTTTCAAACTTCACGAATAGCCTATACCATTTCAAAAAATATTAATTAAAAAGTACTTCGTGGGTTTTTTCTATACCATGATTTTTCCCACCCGATGATGTCATACGTCATCGCCAAACTAATAATTTTTGCAAATAAATAACAAAATAATAATAATTATTGTTAATAAATTGTATTTACTTCCGCATCTCTACTTCGCGGAAATTCGACTTTCGCGGGCGGTCTTGGAACGCATCCCCCGCGAAAATCGAGGGAACACTGTACACATAGATGACTGAGATCTAAGGGCCATTATTTTCACTGACCAAAGCAGCAATGAAATTAGGCATCTGCCTGGGTGATTGAGCAACCCACTTTAGAAATGCACTGCTTACCTCTGTAAAATTAGGAAGAAGCTAGAAAAAGTGCACTAAACGTTGCCTTTCATTCCCTCCTGGTTAGCGTCAAGCCGAAGCCATTTTAGTTGAGTTATTTGGTCTTCCCCTTTTATAGTCTTTTAATGTGCATTCTTTACAGGGAGGGGAAATTGCATGAGAGTTATATGTATGAAGCCATAACAAATTCTTTCTAGATAGTCAAGGTCACCTTTTGTCTTCGCACACCTGCACCTGCACAGAAGATGGGTGGATCCTGCCAGTTGGAGTTTCATCAACACAATGGACTTGGGGGAGTGGGGACAAGGGCTTGAACTTTCAATTGGGTGGAGAAACCACGGATGGGCCAACAAGACTCTGCTAATAAATTGGAACTTTGAGGAATTGCCTCAGATTCTGATTTAATTTTGGATGCTATTTGGAACCCTGACAGTGAGTTTACTACAATTAGTGGAGATCCCATCAATGCTTGAAAAAACACAGAAAAATGCAAGATGATTGATTGATTGATTGGATTTATATGCCGCCCCTCTCCGAGAACTCATCTCACCATTGATACTTGGAATGTGTGCACACTTTTAGGCAATCCTACCACCCAGAGAGAGCAACAGCTTTAGTTACTGGAGAGTTTACAAGAAACAATATTGACATTGAAGTGAGTGAGATTTGTCTTGTCAACAAAGGTCTGCTGACTGAAAGAAGGGGTGGTAATATTTTTTCCTAAAGTGATCAAAAAGGGATGAGTGGAGTTGGAGTTTCCATAAAGGAAACTGGAGTTGGATTTTCCATCAAGAGTTACCTCATTTGGAAATTTGTTATGGAAAATGTGTGAATGACCAGTTCATGACACTCAACTTCCATACAGAATAGAAGTCAAGCAACCCTGATCAGTGTCTACAGAGCGCACAACAGCCAGCCTCAACAAGACAAAATACAGGTTCTATGAAGATCTAGATGCCCTATTATCAGAATTAAATTGTATCAATAAACTGATCTTGCTCAGCAATTTTAATGCAAGTGCAGGGTGTGATTCTGCAGCCTGGCAGAGAGCCATTGGGAGACATGGAGTATATAAGTGTAACAATGCTGGGCTTCTTTTACTGAAGACTAGTGCAACACACAATCTCATTACTAACACAATTGTACACTTCCATACCAGTAACAAGACCTCCTGAATGAACCTCCACTCTAAGTACTGGCATCTTATTGACTATCAATGTCAGCAGAAAACACAGGCAGAATGCCAGAGTAACTAAGTCCATGTGTGATGCTGACGGTTGGAAAGATCACAGGCTCATTGTTTCCAAAATGAAGCTCCATATCAGACTCAAGAAGTGACCAGAAGGAAGCAAGGCCATGAAAATAATTAATGTGGCCAGGCTAAAAGAGCCCCAGCATGATTTCAGCATTGGCTGAAGGCTTAGAATTTAAGCTTGCTGACCTACATCTTGCTGGCAGTGTTGTGGATGACTGACAATGCCTCAGGGATGTTGTCCATTCATCTGCACTGAAGATGCTGGGGCCTTCTACTCGAAAGCAGCATGACTGGTTTGATGAAAATAATAAGGAGATACAGGCATTACATGTTGAAATGTATCATTTTCATCGTGTCTATCAGAACAACTTATCATCAGTTGTCAAAAAAAATGCCTTTACCACCGCTTGTAAAATAATCTAGATTAAATTGAGGGATAGTCTAGATTAAACTAAGTAAAGTTCAAGGTGCCTGGTTGAGCACCAAGGCAGATGAAACACAAAGATATGCTGACAGAAACAACTTGAAACAGTTCTAAGAAGCCCTTAATATGTTCTGAAGATCTCAGTCTCTTAGAAGTTACCCCTTTCTGAGTATAGATTGTACAACTCTCATTATACAAAAAACTCAAATCCTGCAGAGATGGGACAAATAATTGTAACTATCATCAACCATTCATCATCTATTAATGATGTGGCAATGGACAGGATTCCCTAGATCAGTGTTAGCAGTTCCATGGATGAGCCATTGAAATAGACAGAGTTATGGAAGGTGTTGGCCAGCAAGCCAATGGCAAAGTCCCATGCACAGATGTCATACCTGCAAAGATCTACAGTACAGTCAGATTTATAGAAAAAAACATCATTATTCCAGTCTTTTTGGAAGCAAGGATCCATTCCTCAATAACTTAAAAGATGCATTCATTGTATACATCTGCAAAGGGAAGAACAATCAACAAGTATGCAACAACAATTAAGGAATTTTGGTGCTGTCCACTGTAAGAAAAACATTTAGTGAATCATCAAGAACTGGACTTCTTGCCAGAATCAGAGTGTGGTTCCCTCAAAAATTATGAGGCCGTGGGGAAGTTGGGGGGGGGGGGAGAGAGGCATGGCCAAACGCCGTGACGACAGAGATTTCCCCCACCACCACTTCACTGGGGAATCCAGATACCCAGTTCACCTGGGGACCCGGTTCAAGAATAGGAACAGCAGGTGGAAGAAGATACAGAGAATGATGGAAATAAAAGGGAAGAGAACTTTGAAAAATAGACAGTTCAATGATTATACTGAATTTTATTATTATTATTTTATTATTATTTATTAGATTTGTCTCCGAAGATTTTATGATTAGTACACTGGGGTTAACAGTGATTAAAAAAGAATAGGTTGAGGATACACGTATAGGGCATGGCAAACTAGCAGGGGGAAGGGTTTAGGAGAGCTGAAGGAAAATTTATACAACTATTATATACAAAAAAGAAAAAAATAGAGGAGAATAATTTGGGGTTCAATATTACAAGAAAGAAAAATAAGAGGAAGTTAAGATTAAGAGGATGGAAATTTAAAGTAAATGGTTGATTGTTATTTGATCATTATTTGATTACTATATAATGATTTTCTTTTTTTCTACATATAATAAAATACATTTATGAATATATTGGATGTTAACAATCAATATTTTTGATTCGATGAATTAAACCTAAAATTGTTAAATATATGTTGGTATCTTAAGAGGGAAAGAATTTTAGCAATGGATGAAATGAGTTAATCTCTGGAATTTAAATCTAATTTAATTATTCAAATGTAATTAATTATATAATTAAGTGACAATTTTATGAAAATACAATTATATTATAGATTGATATAAACTGGATTTGCTGAATTAAATTTAGAATAATATACTTGTAACACTAGAGAGGAAGACATAGCATAATGAATAATAAATGAAAGAAGCTAATGTGTTCAAGTTTTGGAATTTAAATAATTCCTGCTTTCCACTGTACTGTAAAGTATATTAGTAAGATATAAGGTATAAAACATCCAATATGAATTGATATTTCATTTTTGAAGATAAGTAAATGTGGAATCTTTAGGGGCATTTAGTTACAAGAAAATAGGGAATAAGAAAAGGGAATGGTGAGTAAGGAAATAAGGAAAAGAATGAATCACAACAGCTTAGATCTATTAAGCAAGAGAGAACAATCAGCAGAGAAAGTAAGCAATAGCGTTAAATTTAATTGGAGAATAAAATAATGTGTGTAATACAGGTGACAAAATTAGATAAAGGAGATAGCATGAGATAAATGACATATACCGAGAGTAATAGATATGAAATTTAGAAGTATGAATGATTACACTGGGAACAATTTGTAAAATAATTTCTGTTGAGTTTGATTTTTGAGTTTAATAGTTAATTAGGCATGCTGGTTTCAAAACTGTAGTTAGTTTTCTTCTACCATATCAAGTTTTTTCTCTACACCGTATATGTATAATATAGTTAATTAGGCAACATGAGCAACAAATTGCATTTTTTACATAGCCATCTTGCTAACTTCCCAGAAAATCTTGGTGCAGTCAATGATGAGCAAGATGAGCGATTCCACCAAGATTTGAGGGTCATGGAGACACGGTATCACGATAGATGGGATGTACGGTATCACAATATGATGGCTGATTATTGTTGGGGTATCAAGCAAGAATATCCCGATTAAATATTCCAGAAAAAGCTCCAAGCGAAAATTTTTACCTTAATAATTACTGTTCGATAAAAAACCAACTATTTGTATGAACACAATTAACTTGCAGTAACTATTATAGTCTTTGTATGAATAAAACTATGCTTTGTAAACAGTATATTTGGTAAGTTTTTACTTTCCTTTCCTTTATATGCACAATTTGTATGAGTTTTGAGGGCATCCTGTATCTTAAAAAGTTAACACGAGAGACAAAAACTGTGGTTATTTTTGGATCCAGAGGCCAAAAGTTAGTTGAAGACAAGTCACAGATTTAAGACAACGAAATTGCTGTTCCCCAGTGTTATATTTAGCAGATGATACATGTTTACTAAGTTGTATTGAAGGTATATGATATTGTATGTATGTTTTCAGTGTGGAGAAAAATTTAAAAAATTCTCCCCCCCAAAAAATGAGACTAGTAACATGACTTTTGTGGGGCACCAACTTGTTCACCTCATAAAAGCTTTTGATAATGTCAGTCAACAAGACCTGTGGAGCATCATGTCTAGGTTTGGCTGCCCCACCAAATTCATTCAGATGGTGCACCAGTTCCATAATGGCATGATGGCCACTCTGGTCAGCAAAGAATCTTCTAAGGCATTCCCAGTCACCAATGATATCAAACATGACTTTATGCTTGCACCTACAGTGCTTGGCATGTTGAGTGCCATGCTGAATGATACCTTTCAAGTCAACGTTGTGCTGGAATAAACTTCAAGTACAAAGTGAATGGGATGCTCTTCAATCTGAGGAAATCTCAAACCGCAGTCTGCATTGGTTGCTGATCAGTTTCCGGTCACAATTCAAAGTGTTGGTTATGACCTATAAAGCCCTTCATGGCACCGACCAGAATATCTCCGGGACCACCTTCTGCCACACGAATCCCAGCGACCAGTTAGGTCTCACAGAGTTGGCCTTCTCCGGGTCCCGTCAACTAAACAATGTCATTTGGCGGGACCCAGGGGAAGAGCCTTCTCTGTGGCGGCCCCAACCCTTTGGAACCAACTCCTCCCAGATATCAGAGTTGCCCCCACCCTCCTTGCCTTTCATAAGCTCCTTAAAACCCACCTCTGTTGTCAGGCATGGGGGAATTGAGACTTTCCCTTCCCCCCAGGCTTATAAAATTTATGCATGGTATGTCAGTATGTATGATTGGTTTCTTAAATTGGGTTTTTTTTAATTAACTTAAATATTAGAATTGTTTATATTGTGTTATTATTGTTGTTAGCCGCCCCGAGTATACGGAGGGGGGCAGCATACAAATCTGATTAATAAATAAATAATAAATAAAACTATCCTGTTGCATGAATTTTCAGGATGCTTGTAATATAAGCCCGAACCCCCAAAATGAGCCTGAGTTAAGATTGTCAGTCAAAGGGACACATTTAACACCCATATTTCTCCGAAAATAAGCCCTATCTGGAAAATAAGTTCTAATGCATCAGACTCGGTCTTCGTTTTGGGGAAACACGCTGTTACTAAAGTAAAGGAAACCGTTCTGGGAGACTTCCTCTTTGCCAATAATTATACTCCAAATGCTGGCTCAGAGTCAGAGATGCAAGTCTATACTGACTCATCTCTGGCTCTGAGCCCGCATTAGAAATATAATTTACTTTGGATGCTGGCTCAGAGTAAACAAATTCTCTGTGGCATGTGACAATTCTGGATTCACCAATTAGATTGCTCCTCGTTTGTCGCATACCGAAGGCAGTGGACCAATTCAATTATCCTAGTAGCACCCTCTCCTGAGTAATGACAATGATACAGGTTAACTGCAGATCGTGTAGAATGCAGCTGCGAGAGCTATCATGGGCTTTCCTAAATATGCCCATGTTACTCCAACACTCCGCAGTCTGCATTGGTTGCCGATCAGTTTCCAGTCACAATTCAAAGTGTTGGTCATTACCTATAAAGCCCTTCATGGCACTGGACCAGGATATCTGCGAGACCGCCTTCTGCCGCACGAATCCCAGCGACCGATTAGGTCCCACAGAGTTGGTCTTCTCCGAGTCCCGTCGACTAAACAATGTCATCTGGCGGGACCCAGGGGAAGAGCCTTCTCTGTGGCGGCTCTGACCGTCTGGAATCAGCTCCCTCCAGAGATCAGAACTGCCATTACCCACCTTGCCTTTCGTAAACTCCTTAAAACCCACCTCTGTCGTCAAGCGTGGGGGAACTGAGACATTTCCCCCTGCCTATGTAGTTTTTGTGCATTATATGATTGTATGTATGTTTTTTTATATTGGGGTCCCTTGCTTTTAGATTTTTAAATGTACAATTGTTATTTTAGCTTCTAATTATTAGATTTGTCATTATATATTGTTTTTATCACTGTTGTGAGCCGCCCCGAGTCTGCGGAGAGGGGCGGCATACAAATCTAATAAATAAATAAAATAAATAAATAAATAAAAGTAAGTTTGGCTTTCAGTAGACTGAACTTCACTCTGTGGTAATATCAAGAAATTAATCCAGCAACAAAACTACAAATGTAGAGAACAATCATACTCATTAAGTTTTGTATGTTGTGAATGATGGATTTTGTATCAAAGGCATGTAAGACAGATCAACCATTTTCACATGACATCTTTCGCGAATACCCATGACCTATGGGTTGTTGTTGTTGTCCTTTGCAAAATTTTATACACACACACACACATACACACAGATACATACATATGCACATACAAACACCATTACCCAAGTACTTGTTTCATTCATCAATGGACCACCACTCACATTTATTTGGAAACTTAGCTACTTATGGCATATCACATCTAACATATGTTAACTGCTCAGCATAATGAAGCCTACATTAATATAGGCTGCTTCTTTAGTTGGAAAGTTGATACATTTCTATATAAGTATGAACAGCATATAAATAATACCAACTGCATTATTCAAATATTAAGAATGTTTAATAAGCTTAGTCTTTTATATCTAAATCATGCTTATGGCTCTTATAAATATTTGCTTATCAATGATGAAACTCACTGCTAAAAAAATCCTAGTTAAAATAATAAAACACAAGCCAGTTTAAAATTTCATAATTTAAAAATTATTTAATGCTAGGCAAACTCAGCCAGTTTAGCATAAGCCATTAACCTAGTTAAAGCTGATTCCTGTTTAATTTGGATTACTTTCCCATTCTTTCTGCTTGTATTTCTTTTGACAAGTAAACACTGTCATACAGTATTTTTCCACATTGCTGTGTACTGGACAGTTCTGCTTTCATACCCAATTCCTATCACCCCAGCCAAAAAAATATGCTTCTATATGTATATGCTTCTCCTGTATGTGTTCATCCAGGACTCCATCATTAGTTTGCTGAACAGTTTTCTTTTAAAGACTACTACCATGTAGTCTTTGACAATGATTGCTTTTAATCCTCTATAAATACCAAACTAATTCACAGTTTAGCAGGGCAGGGTCAAAGCTTGGAGGAGTGGAAGAACGGAGCTCCAATTTAGTATCAAAACACTGCAAACAACTCCACGTAGTTTCAATCTGAGAACTGTAAATGAATTTAAACAGACCTTTAAACTAAAGACCTGCCAACTTGTGGAGCATAGTTCCACACAGAGAAACTATTGACATGCACATTGGATTACAAACAAGAAAAATGAAGGGTGAAAAAAGAGCATCCTTAACTGCTAAAATTATACATGTTAATAAAATTTATTTATTTAAATATGCATTTTCTCAAAATTGGGTCCAACACTTAATTTGATATAAATACTTTTCTCCAGACTAGGTTTCAGTAATCATTAATATTCCCAAGCATGAAATAGATTACTTAGTGGCTTATTACTCCAGAACAGTGTTGCAATTTGTGTTTACCCATATGTAGCATTCCAATGGTATTATTCAGTGTTTTGCTCATGAAAAAACATGTGCGTGTACTTTTACAGTGTTTCATTATTATACTTAAGAATCATTTTAAATCTGATTTATAGTAATTGTAGGAAGCACCGCTGTAAAATCCTTCCAGCAAACTTGAACAACACTAAAATTAACGGTTGGAATAGCAGTTGCCAAAATCTTCAGGTTAATTTGAATATTAATCACATAAATCTTGATTAGAGAAAGCAGTCAGAGCCAAGTTAGTTTTATTCAGCAGCCTCATACAGATTTCTATATGCACCTCGTTTAAAAGAACTGGGAAGCAGATGAAAAAGAGAAGGAAGCATTAACATACTGCATGTACTATATTAGCCAATAAAAATAAAGGAAGTTATCTGAGTATCACAAAGTTTAATCAAGCTTCTTATATTTCTTGATTCTCACAATCCAACATACTTCCTTAATATACACCACTTGCCATTTAAATCAACCAAAATGTGGTATGCCTGTGTGTTTACTAGAATAATCAAATTCTAAGTACCATACATTTTCAAATTAGGGTGTTTTCTCCTCCCCTACCCGAGCCAAATAACTTTTAGCAGGGCTGAAAGTTCGTTAACATCTGTTTATTCTCCTACTACATCTCATTTCTCTCTGCCAAAGCAAATTCCTGGTGCTTGTTTTCAGCAGCAATTATAAACTAATTGTTCATACTTTTTGAAATTCATTTCCAAGTGAAAGAAAACAGTCAAATTTCTTGACCATGATTTAAATGTGATTACATATGTAGAAAGCATTTAATCAGTTGGTGTGTTTACATGTCATGACTAGCCATACATGTATGTATTTCCCAAACTTAACTGGGCAAGGATGCAAATACAGTTCGCGAGTTCGAACTTTGCGAGTAGCCTATAGCACGGTTTTTCAAAAAATATTAATTAAAAAATATTTAGCGGGTTTTTTTCTATACCACGGTTTTTCCTGCCCGATGACATCATATGTCATCACCAAACTAATAATTTTTGCAAAAAAATAACAAAAAAAATAATTATTGTTAATAAATAATTATGTTTATAAATATCAGGCTCACTAAGTGTCTTATTCAATGGTGAATACCAGTAATAATGATGATGAGTAAATGGCTGTTAAGATATTGGGAAATGGTAATTTAGGGGTTTAAAGTGTTACGGGATGGCTTGTGATACTGTCCATAGCCAAAAATGGTGTATTTACTTCCGCATCTCTACTTCGCGGAAATTCGACTTTCGCGGGCGGTCTTGGAACACACACCCCGTGGAAATCAAGGGAACACTGTATGGCTTTTTCAGAGATTTGTCCTGAAAATTTTGGTTCCTATAATGGTCATGGTCTCAACATTAAATATGGTGATCATCTTGAGATGGCTATGACCAGAGCTTTCTATTTGGTGTGATGGGAGTTTAAATGTTTGTGTAGGAAATTAGGCTAGATGAACTTGCTTAGTATCCCATCTGGCTGTCATTTTTTTACCTACTCAAGGTATCTTCAATGGAAGTGGTGAATCAATTAAAATGGTCTATCGCAGATATCTTATGAATTATGGTAGCTTCCAGAGGACAGTTGGATGTACCCTTTCTAGTTTCTCAGCATCGTTTTTGTACTATGATGACCAGGCACTACACCTTTATCGGTTCTTTTAGCCGCTATGGCACATTGCTTGTTCAGTTTCATGTATGTATGTATTTGATTTATATAGTCACCCATTTCAGATATGTGTCTCTAGGCAGCTTACAATAAAAAAATACAATCTATAATATAAAAACACATAATCAAGCAATGAAAAACAATCATCAACCTAGCTAGAAGATGGCTCTGTCACAGGCCTGAGTTCCCAGGCTTGGGCATAAAACCAAATGTTGAAGGTCTTGTGAAAAACCTACTGAGTCGGACCTCATCTGATCTCAGAAGGAACGATGCCACAAATAACTCTTCTTCTGGACCTCTTTATATGATGTTTCCTGGAACAATTCCCTACCAGATTGGATAGAAAAACTGGGGACAAATAAGTAACACAGTCCCAAGCCATGAACAGCTTTAAAGGACACAAGAAATTTGAACTGTACCCAGAATTACACTGAAACCAATACATTTTATTTATTTATTAAATGTATATTAAACACTGCCTATCTCACAGATCTTTCTTGCAATATTACTGTTAATATGGACAGTATCCTTTTTTACAGATTTATTACGATTCACGGATCTCAAATGCTCACTTGTGACAATGCCATTGTAGGTAGCAACACAAGCAGCATATTCCATTACATAAAATTCACCCATTATCATGATTATAGCTTCGTATACTTAGCTGTTTTCTTTTTTTGCGATGTTCTGTTGAATTCACTGGTCAATGAATGCAATACCTATAAAGATTATCTGATTCTTTTGAGCTAATAATAGTACTGTATTTCTGTCATGACATCTGTCCTACCAAGTTTTGGTTATACCTACAATATAATGTTTGCCCCCTATACTACTAGGATTTCAAATTCTTCCTGTTTGTTGCCCATACTCTGTGCACTGGTGCCCAGATATCTAATATCTTGCATAATGCCCTGAAGTTTCTCTGTTAAATGACTGGTATATTCTAAAGTAGTCATTACTTCTTACACCTTTCCTGTTTGCTATTGCCTTTGGTTTTACATTTTGGTTATGGTTCTAGGTAATTATCTCCTTTCTACTTCAGATTTAATTAAAAACCTTTCAGGTGACCTTAGCAAGATGTCTTCTTTCCAATATTTTCATATGTAGCCCACTTCTTGCCAGAAGTCCTTCCTGCAAGTGTTGAAAACTGTGGCCGAGGAATGCAAAGTTTTCTCAATGACACCTTCTCTTGAGCCAGGACATTACTTTCAGAATCCTCTGCTATTTCCTCAGGCTATGACTATTACTTGAGATAATGGTTGAAAACACTGTCCGTATCCAACTCTTTTTCTCTCCTGTACAACTTCCTCCCAAATCTTTTTCTGGTAGTGTCACTTCATCAACATAAAACAGAAGAGATAGTGGTCATGATTTTAGGTGTCATCTTCTCTGTCTGATCTTGTATCCTGCCACGTAGGAGACAACATGCTTCCTTTGATAACATCTTTTGTCTGCAGACTGCTGACTCTTACTCTCACCATCACGCAATTTCCTCTTTCGAGGGAGTTGCTTGTCTCTGTTACCTTCTGACCTTTTCTCCTACCTGTTACTGAGGTGCTAGGTGAAATCTCTTCTCCGTCTCTTCCTCCAGATGGACTGCCTAAAATTGATTCTGTAACTTCTCTTGGTTCATTTGGTCCTCTGAGTTACAGGCTGACATGTGTCTTCCCCAAAGGCTCTTGCTTTCTCTTTGGTCTTCCTTCCTTTGTTGTTGGGTTTTTTTAAAAAAAATTCTTCTGCCTTGCTCAAAAACTTCTTATCTTCCCTGATAAGTCTCAGTGTGTGGCCAAGCTGGCCTTCAGCCCCTCCTCTTTCCCCTCCAGCAAACAATGGGTTTGCAATTGGAATCCTCTTCAGATAGGAGTACAAACATAGCATAATTGTTGCATCTATAATGTCTATATATCTCTTGGAGATTTTTCAGATTTGAACAGGTGCTACATTGACTTTTAATAGGTTTTAGTTCAAGTGCTGGCTTTATAGCTCCCAGGCTTCTTCAGGTTTGCTTCATCCAGTTGAAACCATCTTGTTGTCCAGGGCACTTGTTCAGGTTGGAGAAGTCATCACTCACATAAGTAAGATTAAACAGCTTTGTCCCCGTCTACTGTTGGCACCTACCCAAAAATCAATCCAAAGATTATTAAAATAAACAACTTCTGGAGGGCCTTTATCTGCAGCCTGTTGCCTTGTTGCCAATACTTTCATATTATTACTTCAATAGTGTTGTTTTTATGTTTGGATTAATTTCATTTTATTTTGGGGTGTATTTCTAAATAGTCATTAGTTGTTTTGATTTGTCAAGAGAAAGAGAGAAAATCAGCAATGATTCGGATATATGCAACTGGGAACATTCATATCAACTATCTTTGAACAGGATGAGGTATGCCTAATGGAAACATGTCTCACCACTTTTATTTATTTTAAGTGATGTCTCAGGGATTTTCCCAAAGTACATATGCCACTATTTTTTCCTGCCACGTGTCCGTGAAATTGCCTTTTGTCCTCACAAATGAGGAAGCCTTAAAGTCATCTTTAAGTAGCTTAATAGCAATAGCACTTAGACTTATATACCACTTCATACTGCTTTACAGCCCTCTCTAAGAGCTTTACAGAGTCAGCATATTGCCCCCAACCATCTGGGTCCTCACTTTACCCACTTTGGAAGGATGGAAGGCTGAGTCAACCTTGAGCTGGTGAGAATCAAACTGCCAAAACGCTGGTAGTCAGCAGATTTAACATCTAATACTACATTCTAACCACTGCACACCACCACCCTCTTAAATCAGGGTCTTTCTCCTATTACACTGTCCAAATTTACAACATTACTTCTCTTTTGTCACCTATGACTTTGGAGGCAAATCAAGCAAGTGACTTAGAAAAAGAGATAACCGAATGAAATTGGGAACAGAGCAAGAATAAAATTGAGAACAGAGATAGCAAGTGCCATGTTGTACAGCTTTCTGCTGAGAGATTGTTTAATTGAATTGTCATATTTATATGGCAGGGTGGCAGAAAAAGATTTAAACTCAGCATTCCCTAAATAATCAGTACACTGCCCTTGGTCAACATTCGTCTATTTTAGGCTCAAGCAAAAATAAACTCTTTTTTTATCTTCTATAGGCCAATACAACAAGTAAGTTAGTTCTGGCCCCACAATCTTTCACTATGAAAATGCTAAGAACAGGATCTGAGTCAGTGGTATAATGACTCATCTATGGCATATGGCATTCTCCACCTAAGCACTGACAGATGACCTTGACCAGTACAAAAGCTTTTCCTGAGGGTAGTGATAGGTTGCAAATTATGCAGTAGGAAACCAATTTGAACAGTGCAGTACAGAGTCTTCGGAGAGGGGCGGCATACAAATCTAATAAATTATTATTATTATTAATACGGTAGTATAAACATATTTCAAATAAAATTTTTAAAATCATAGTTCATATCAAGGAGGGTATTTATTGCTCTACTTTTTAGTAAAAGCTGATAGTTGCTCTCCTGCGCAGCAACATTCCAATGATTTTAGTACAATGACTTTTCAAAACTCAATATACCGTATATACTCGAGTATAAGTCGAGATTTTCTGCACAAAAAATGTGCCGAAAAATCCAGCCTCGACTTATACTAAAGTCACTGACTTTCACTGACCTGAAAACGGCCCTGCAGCATTTTCCAAAGCTCCACAGTTCCGAAGTGAAAGGCAGGAAGGAAAGAAACCTCATGGCTGGCAACACGTGGTTTTTTCTTCTTCTTCATGGCAATACCCCTCAGCTACCTGATTAGCAGCAGGCTGAACCAATCACAGATCCTCCTCTATACAGAAAGGAGGCACTGAGAGAGCTATCTGATTGGCAGCAGGCTGTACCAATCACAGATCCTCCTCTACAGGAAGCACTGGGGGAAGGGGCGGGAGGGTTGAAGAGTCTTTCAGAAGGAAGGAACCATGGCTTCCTCTTCTGATCAAGCCAACAACAATATTTTACAAGTAAATAAAATGTACAAGTAAAATGTAAGTTACCCATTTAAATTTGATTAACAGGATTTGTTATTTTGTAAGAAATGGTTGCTTCAAGTGGGGATAATTCTGTGTAATTAAACTTTTTCTTCCAACTATACTTATACCCAAGAGGATTGCTAATGCTGACTTGTTTAAAACAATACAAAGGTTAGGATAATATTATTAATAGTATGAATTTTGTCATTAATCATTTGTTCTACATAATTAATATGAATAGATTTACCTTTTTTAAGAGTATGGTTTCTCCTTATGCAAGATAAATATCATGTAGAAGAAAGATTTTACAATTAATGATTGAGTAACCCCCTATTGTTATTTATTGATCTATTGAGATAGTAATGATTTTAACTTATGGAAGATGTTTTAGATGGAAAATCTGAATATTTATTATATGGAAGTTTGATTTAAGCAATTGTTTTGAAAGAATATATGAAATCCCAATTATTAAGAAAATTATAATGATATTGTAATGAAGATTAAGATAACAGGTTTTAAGATTAAGATAACATTCCTAAAGATATTTTAAGAGGGTTTTGGAAATTAGAAAAAGAAAGATTTTGGAAGGGGAGGAAGAAAGATGCAAGAAATAAAAAACATTTTGGAAGGAAAAAAGTTACGTAATAATACAGTGGTACCTCGAGATACGAGTTTAATTCGTTCCGGACCTGGGCTCTTAAGTCGAGCAGCTCTTATCTCGAACGACTTTTCCCCATAGGAATTAATGTAAATAATTTTAATTGGTTCCAGCCCTCAAAAAACTCACAAAGTTAGTCTAAATTATGCAGAAAGACATGTTTTTAATGAAGAAATGTACATGTACATATAAATGAATAATGAAGTTTCTTTCACTTAACTTGTAAACTTTCTTAAACTTTTAAATTTACATATGTTCAACTTCTCTGCCACCCAATCCTGTAGGACAGAGGTCCCCAACCCTTTTTGCACCAGGGACCGGCTTTAAGCGATCAAGAGAGGAATGGGTGAATGAATGGACGGAGGGTGGGAAGGAAGGAAGGAAAGAGGGAAGGGACAGGAACAGAGGAAGGAAGCAAGGAAACTTATGAAAGGGGAGAGTAAGAGAGGAATGAGTGAAGGGAGGGAGGGAAGAAGGTGGGAAGGAGAAAGAAAAGAAGAAATAGAGGAAGGGAAGGTAAAAGAGAGAAAGAAAAAGAGCAAGAAAGAAAGCTGCAAGCACCCCCCCGAGCCCCCCAGGCCAGCTGCAACCTTTTAAAACACGCGCGCCGCTTCGCAGCTGTCTCCTGAAGCCGAACGCAGAAGTTAGTGTTTGGCTTCAGGAGACAGCTCCTTGGCGCTTGTATCTCGAATTTGGGCTTGTAAGTAGAACAAAAATATCTCTCCCCTCCCAGCTCTTATCTCGAGTTGCTCTTAAGTAGAGCAGCTCTTATGTCGGGGTTCCACTGTAATAACAACAGGGTTGGAAGGGACCTTGGAGGTCTTCTAGTCCAACCCCTTGCCTAGGCAGGAAACACTACACTACTCCAGACAAATGGGTATCCAACATCTTCTTAGAAACTTCCAGTGTTGGAGCATTCACAACTTCCGGTGGCAGGCTGTTCCACAGATTCATTGTTCCAACTGTCAGGAATTTTCTCCTTAGTTCTAAGTTGCTTCTCTCCTTGTTTAGTTTCCACCCATTGCTTCTTGTTCTGCCCTCAGGTGCTTTGGAGAATAGGTTGACTCTCTTTGTGGCAAATCCTGAGATATTGGAAGAATGCTATCATGTCTCCCCTGGTCCTTTTTTTTCATTAAACTAGATGTAACCAGTTCTTGCAACCGTTCTTCATACGGTTTTTTTTAATTCTTCTACAAAAACAATTTTAAGAAGCTACAATAGAAGAATATTCAATTTTTATAAGTTGCCAGTAGCCACTGTATTTCCCACCCTGGGCTTATATTCAAGTCAATAAGTTTTCCCAGTTTTTGTGGCAAAAGTAGGGGTCTCGGCTTATACTCGGGCCGACTTATACTCAAGTATATACGGTATATATTTACAGTATATAGGCTACAAGTTTCAGTTTGTATGTTTGGGACAAATAAACAGAACATGCCAAGACACTGAACCATAACGCCCAACCAGTCTCTCTGGTCCATCCTTGCTACTCTTTAATAACAATGCAGTGTTCCAATAGTTGCCTCTCTTGGTGTATGAACTTGGGTTTCAGCTTCCATTTCAAAGAACAAAATCAGCCAGATGGTTGCTAAAACCACTGTTTCTGTAATTTGAAAGCAGCCACACAATGCATGTGAGTATGATAGTGTAATTGGGAGGAGCAATGATTTTATTTCTTTTATACATCACATTTTAAACTGCTGAAAACCAGCAACTTAGCTTCTGCCCATTGTTGTAGAAGGGGACGCAATTGCCCTAAATAGTGGACTAATGCATTTATTCCCGTATCAACAAGTTATTGTGACTCATACTTCATGTCATCAGATGCATGGAATATCATCTTGAGAATGGAAAATTAAATATATACGTACAGCTGTTGTTGATCAGTATAGAGGAGAGGAATGGTAAAAAGAGAGGTCAAAGACAGAATTACCTTTAGTGACTATAAATGAAAGAGTGGTTACTCATGACACAGGCATTTCTGCTCTGGTAAACTGGTTCTACATATATGGTGTTTAATCCTTGAGAAATGGTTTTAAATTTCCAAATGAATTCTAGCACAGTTGTTTCTCAATGAAATAGTGCTTAGTTCTTTCTCAACAATATTGCCCAATTCCTTTTAACCATAGTTAATGGCTCATGAGTGTTTAGTCTGCACAGTACAAAATTAAATTAAAATATCTAGGAGATCCAGTTCGTGGCAGTGGTTTAAATCATCAGGTTAGAAACTGGGAGACTATGAGCTAGTGTTACCTTAGCACCAACCCAGTTGGGTGATCTTGGACCAATCATTCTCTCATAGCCCTAGAATATAGATAACAGCAAATTTAATCTGAAATTGTTACTAAGAAAACGTCTGGGATTTGAGAGGGGCATGGCCAAGCACCGTGGCTACACGGAGTTCCCCTAATTCCGCAGGGGAACCCAGATATCCATGTCACCTGGGGATCTAGTTCAAATAGAACCAGGTCAGAACCATGCTGGTCGGGCAGTAAAGAAGTGGGATATCGCCAGCAATCTGGAAGGGGGCGGCAAATCCCCCAGAGAGCCGATATATAGCCCACAACTGGTGGCAGCAGAAAACGACTTGCAAATGCCATCTAATCCGCGGCGGCCACGAACGGACTGACTGATTGACCTGAAGATTGGAAGTCATCTGGAAAGGAAAGGAACTTAAGCAAAGGGCTGGAGGAAAAGAAGAAAAGCAGAAGTTTAATTGGTGAGTCATTTTGCCAGAGAAGAAATCTTAAATTCTTTTTTTAAGCTTAAAATGGGGACAAAGTACTGAAAAAATTATGACGTGGCTAATTGGCAAGTAGAAGATTTTAGATAAGCAATTCAGAAGGCAGTAATTAAAGTTCAGTGTTGGAGAACTCAGAATTTTGAATTAACTATGAATTAAGAAAATATTGGATCTAATTTGTATTTACTTATACCGATTTAAAATATATAAAGACATTGAACAAAAGGAAAAGATCTATGGGATAAAGCAAGAGTACCACCTGCTGGCTGTTCACTAGTGGTCATTTACCCAGCTGCTGACCCTGAACTGAGAGTTTATCTTGGACAGTATGAAGCGACAGGTATCCTGTCTTTGTTATAAAAAAGAGTTTCCATCTGCTGGTTGAAAGAACTTTGAATAAACTTTAAAAAGGCTAAACATTAAATACTAAAATGGTTACTCTATTCGGCACAGAAAAAAGTAACAGGTAGGATAGACATTCTTAGACAGCTGGATTTACTACAAAGACTTTTGAATTACGACAACACGGAAGTGAGTGAATATGGGAAGTTTGCAGTTTTCTTTAAAGACTATTGTGAAGATTTAAGGATTTATTTTATGGAGTTTAAAGAGGGAATTAGAAAAGCAAAAATAGAAAGTACTGGATAACAATGAGGTTTCTAATAAGGAAAACAATAAGGACAATAACAAGGACTTTGAAAATACGATGGCAGGAAATGCAAAGCAAAGAGCTGGCAAGGAAGAGAAATTGGAAGAGGAAGAGCAGATGGAAGAAGACACAGAGAATTATAGAGACAATGAATGAAATGTACTAATGTTTTATAAATTGATCTAAACCTTACTTGATTAAGTTTAAAATTTGTAAATATTTATATGTGGTATTAGAAGATACAAATACAAGTAAAGTAAATGAAATGTCTTAATTTGTATAAATAAGGGTTGTGCCTAAGTGCACCAGTGTGCCTTCCATCCCCTGTCCTAATGTTTCTCTTTTATTAGTATCATGCATATAAACATTGTTATATCTTTGTATACCACCAATATGTACTTGACAAAACAACAATAAAATAATAATAAGATCTATGGAATCTGAATGATTATTATTTTTGAATATATTAATATTGATATTGAATATGCTTCTTAGTTAAATAATTTGATGTTAAACATTTGATTATAACTACTTACAAAATTAGGTGGCAATTTTTCTTGGAAAATATTTAAATTTAAATTGGATTTGGATTAAATTAAAAATTAGTGAATATATATTTGTACCATCAGTGGGAAGATAAATTATGATGTAAAATGTTAGATAGATTATCAATTTGAAATAGTATATAAACATAGAAACATAGAAGTCTGACGGCAGAAAAAGACCTCATGGTCCATCTAGTCTGCCCTTATACTATTTTCTGTATTTTATCTTAGGATGGATATATGTTTATCCCAGGCATGTTTAAATTCAGTTACTGTGGATCTATCTACCACGTCTGCTGGAAGTTTGTTCCAAGGATCTACTACTCTTTCAGTAAAATAATATTTTCTCATATTGCTTTTGATCTTTCCCCCAACTAACTTCAGATTGTGTCCTCTTGTTCTTGTGTTCACTTTCCTATTAAAAACACTTCCCTCCTGGACCTTATTTAACCCTTTAATATATTTAAATGTTTCGATCATGTCCCCCCTTTTCCTTCTGTCCTCCAGACTATACAGATTGAGTTCATTAAGACTTTCCTGATACGTTTTATGCTTAAGACCTTCCACCATTCTTGTAGCCCGTCTTTGGACCCGTTCAATTTTGTCAATATCTTTTTGTAGGTGAGGTCTCCAGAACTGAACACAGTATTCCAAATGTGGTCTCACCAGCATTCTATATAGCGGGATCATAATCTCCCTCTTCCTGCTTGTTATACCTCTAGCTATGCAGCCAAGCATCCTACTTGCTTTCCCTACCGCCTGGCTGCACTGTTCACCCATTTTGAGACTGTCAGAAATCACTAGCCCTAAATCCTTTTCTTCTGAAGTTTTTGCTAACACAGAACTGCCAATACAATACTCAGATTGAGGATTCCTTTTCCCCAAGTGCATTATTTTACATTTGGAAACATTAAACTGCAGTTTCCATTGCTTTGACCATTTATCTAGTAAAGCTAAATCATTTACCATATTACAGACGCCTCCAGGAATATCAACCCTATTGCACACTTTAGAGTCATCGGCAAATAGGCAAACCTTCCCTACCAAACCTTCCCCTATGTCACTCACAAACATATTAAAAAGAATAGGACCCAGAACAGACCCTTGTGGCACACCGCTTGTAACCTGACTCTGCTCAAAAAACTCGCCGTTAACAATAACTCTCTGATGTCTACACTTCAGCCAGCTGCAAATCCATTGAACTATCCAGGGATTAAGTCCAATCTTCACTAATTTATCTATCAGCTCTTTATGTGGAACCGTATCAAAGGCTTTGCTGAAGTCCAGGTAGGCAATATCCACGGAACCACCTTCATCCAACACCTTTGTGACATAGTCAAAGAAATCAATGAGATTAGTCTGACATGATTTGCCTTCAGTAAAGCCATGCTGATTTGGGTCTAATAAGTTATTGGTTTTTAGGTGCTGATTTATCCTCTTTTTGAGTAGAGTCTCCATCATTTTAACTACCACTGATGTCAAGCTAACTGGCCTGTAGTTACCAGCTTCTTCTCTACTGCCCTTCTTGTGGATAGGCACAACACTGGCCATTCTCCAATCCTCAGGAACTTCTCCTGTTAACAAGGATTGGTTAAACAAATCAGTCAGGGGGGTAGCAATGACAGATCTGAGTTCTTTAAGAACTCTGGGGTGGATGCCATCTGGACCCATTGCCTTATTTATCTTTAATCGTTCAAGTTCTTCTAAGACATCGGCTTCTATGATCACTGGAGCTGAATCTGTACAGCTGGAAGCAATGTTATATCCCTCTATGGTATTATTTTGTAAGGTGTCTTTTGAGAAAACTGAACAGAAGTAGCTATTGAAATGATCAGCGATCTCCTTATTCCCATTAATGCATGTATTATTCCCGGTACTAAGCTTCGTGATGCCGCAGTTTTTCTTCTTATTATCACTAATATATCTGAAGAAGGTTTTATCCCCCTTCTTTACAGATTTGGCAATTTCTTCCTCTTTTGAGGCTTTAGCAGCATATATTATCTGTTTCGCCTCCTTCTGTCTCATTTTATATACCTCCCTATCAGCTATACTTCCAGACTCTCTATACCTCCTATAGGCAGCCTTTTTTTCATTGACTATAGCCCTTACATCATTGCTAAACCATAGCGGTTTCTTCTTCCTTTTACCTTTAGTTATTTGTCTTACATACAGTCCAGTGGCTTTTAATACAATCCACTGGGTGCTCGCTCCTGCCATTTTATCCCTCCCCTTTAATTCATTATCTAAATATTCCCCCATTGCATTAAAATTTGTTTTTCTGAAATCCAATACTTTGGTTGCATTATAGGATTGCTCACAATGAGTTTTTACATCAAACCACAAACATAGATGGTCACTGCAACCTAAATTTTCTCCCACCTTGACCTCTGAAACCCAATTCCCATTCGTAAAAACTAAATCTAGAATATTCTCCCCTCTAGTTGGTGTCTTAACCAGCTGTGCCAGAGCTGCTCCTGTAAAGGCCTCTACTATATTCTTACTTTTGCATGTAAGGGTACTGGGGATATTCCAGTCAACATCAGGCATGTTGAAATCACCCATAACCACAATATCTCCCTTTACTGCCATTTGGGTAATTTCATCCACCATCTTGTTGTCATATTCCTCAGATTGCCCTGGAGGCCTATAGATCACCCCAATTCTAATGACAGAACCTTCCTTATTTTGCATGCAAATCCAGAGAGTCTCCAGATCTTGCCATGTATTTTGAATTAGTGTTGTTTTTAGACTTTCTTTAACATAAATGGCTACTCCACCTCCCCTTCTCTCTATTCTATCCTTCCTATGCAGTGTATATCCTGGTATGGATATTTCCCATTCATTAGAATCCTTAAACCATGTCTCAGTTATGGCAACCAGATCCAAATTATCTCTAGATATTATGGCCATTAAACAATTTATAACTTGATGTTTAATAGTAAATACTTTATAAGTAAATTTGGAATTTTTAGGGGATAGGGGCTTTTAATTATGAGAAAAATAGAGAGCAATGAAAAAAACAAACAATGAACATGAAAACAAGGATGAGAAGTGTTCTGTCTGGGTGCCCCCAGACTTCAACACCAACTGGAAAAAGCAGCCAGACACGCTGGTAAAAGCAAAGGCACTTTATAGTTTGAAAAATAAACACAGAGAAAACCCTGTTCTTCCCAACAGGCAGGCTATGAGGCTTCACAGCAAAGTCCTGACGGCCCAACAATACAGCAGACTTCTTGCTGGCACACACACACCACTGTAGAGAATAAGACCCACGCCTTTCCCCCCAAGGTTTCAGCCTTCAAGGCCACAAGCCAGAATCAGAGACGCCAAAGATCACAGCCAGGTCCCAGGACTCCCAAAGATAATACTCCACAATACAGGAAGGGTGGGTCTGCCTTTTCAGCCTTTCTGGGAAGAACCACACCCAAACCCAGCTGTTACCTATTTAGGACTGGAAGTACCTGGCTAATTGTCCCCTTCATTGTGCTGCTCTTCTCTGCCTGTGATCGATGATGGCTTAAGCATTTTCATCTAAGGACTCCAGGCTGCTTGCTGGGGAGAGCTCCACCCCGGGGGATTCTGGCTGTTCTCCCGCTCCCTCGGCCTGATATTCCTCCTCCCCTTCTGCCTGGGCCTCCTCCTCCTCCTCCTGTTCCTCATCCTCCCCCTCTGAGCAGGGAGCCGGCAGAGGTTCAGCCGTTCCCTGAGGAGCCTCAGACGGAATCACAACAAGAAGGAAGTACTATGGCCTAGAATTAAGAAATTTGAGATATAATAGCAGTAAACTTACTTGGAAGACGATTTATGTATCTGGATGATTAAACCAGATAAAGGAGGCAGCAAGAGTTAAATAATATATAACAAAGGTAAAGATATAATAGAATGGATATGCAATTTTCTTTTTTAAAAAATTGTATTTAAAAGATGATATACAGTGGTACCTCTACTTACGAACTTAATTCGTTGCGTGACCAGGTTCTTAAGTAGAAAAGTTTGTAAGAAGAAGCAATTTTTCCCATAGGAATCAATGTAAAAGAATGCATGTGATTGGGGAAACTACAGGGAGGGTGGAGGCTCTGTTTCCTCCCAGGAGATTCCTAAAGAGGCCTCACAGAAGCTTCTCCCTGCCTTTTCCAGTTACAGTTTCGGAGGCTCGGGTTTGTAAGTGGAAAATGGTTCTTGAGAAGAGGCAAAAAAAATCTTGAACACCCGGTTCTTATCTAGAACAGTTCATAAGTAGAGGCGTTTGTAGGTAGAGCTACCACTGTATGTTTATTAAGTTGTACTGAATGTATATATCATATCATATGCATGTTCCTATTGTGGAGAAAAAAAATAAAAAATTACAACCCCCCCCCCCCCAAACTTCTGGAATTTATCTAGACAGTTTCTAGAAGTTAAGAATGATTCGATGTCACTAACAAACAAAATAATGAACAAATACCATACAGTGCTGTGGCTACTGAAGGATATCTGCACGAACAGTGTATTTCCTGACAAGATTATCATAAAGTTCCTCAAGTAGCTGGGGCGTTGGTCTTACCTGATAAGCTCCTTCTCGTAGGGTGGAGCTAGCATCCAGGAATGGGTTGACCTTGTCTGTTCAGTTGGTAGGACTGAGTCTGTCAGAGTTGAAAGCCCCACCTCTGTAGCTAGGACTCTCCAGCTTTGGCAAAGACAAAAAGACAGACTTGATGTGTCATCATCGAATATCTCCCTTATTATCATTGAAGATCTCCCTTGCCGATTTAGGACCAATTTTTGGGTGGAGCTGGATACTAGCTCCACCCTAAGAGAAGGAGTGTATCAAACAAGACCAATGCCCCTACTCCATAGTGGGTGAAGCTATCATCCAGGAATGGGACGTATCAAAGCTGGCTGTCCAATGGGTGGGACATAGTCTGTTCTGATAATTCTGTGCTCTGCCAAGGCAAAGATGTCCAATTTGTAGTGCCTAATAAACAGAAATGGAGATGACCAGATGGCCGCCCTGCAGACCTTTGGCAAAGCCTGCATTGAACAAGCTGCTGTCATAGCCGCATTCTGGGTTGAGTGCGTTGTCACCCGCTTGGGCCTCAGAAGGGACTGCAGCTCGTATGTCTTGGCTGTGGTACCCCGTAGTCAGCAACCAACTGTAGAAGAAGTGACCTTGTTGCCTAAAGTAGTTAGTTGAAAGGAAATAGAGGGCCTCCATCTACCTCAGAAGGATAGTCCTCTTAATGTAGATGCAAAGAGCCCATCCTACATCTAAGAGATCTGCCTGGCTGAAGTGATAGCCACTAATAATGCCACCTTAAAGGTAAGATGGTGCAAGCTGCCTGACCTCAAGGGTTCATATGGGGCCTCAATGAGAGAAGTTAGTACTTTAGACAGGTCCCAGGTGGGGTACCTGTGGAATACAGGGAGCACAGGTTAGTCACCCCCCTGATGAAATGATGGACAGTGAGGTGCTATGCCAAGGATTCCAGTGACCCACAAGTCAATACTGAGGACAGGGCCACCATCTGCCTCAGGATGTTATTAGGCGATAGTCCTTTATCCCGTCCATCCTGGAGAAATTCCAGGATTTTGGATATCAAGACCACAACTGGGTAAATGCCTTCCTTAGTACATCAGGAACAAAAGGTCTTCCAGGTAGCCAAATATACTGTATGCGCTCAGTGGAAGGTCTCCTAGAGGTCGGAATGGTCTTCATGATTCTGGAGGAAAGATTGTCCCCTCTCAAAGAGCTCCACTCAAGTATGAGATGATGAGTTGGAACCACTAGGGCTCAGGGTTCACCCCCCTGGCTGAGTGATGCCACTCCCTGAGAGATCCTCCAGGGCTAAATCACTCAGAAACCCACAAGGTCGGCGCACCAGGCTCTGCTGGGTCAATAAGGGACCAGAAGGAGGAACTCTTCCTCCTCCTCCTCTACCAGGACCATCCTGATGACCCTTGGAAGGACAGGAAGAGGAGGGAAAGCATGCATAAGTCCTGGAGGCAACTAGTTGCAGGGACCATTGATCCCCTTCGCCCCAGGAGTAGGAAACCTCGAGTAAAATCTCAGCAGTTGCACAGTTGCCAGGGTGGCGCAGCAGGTAGAGTGCTGTACTGCAGGCTACTGAAGCTGACTGTAGATCTGAAGGTCAGCGGTTCAAATCTCATCACCGGCTCAAGGTTGAGTCAGCCTTCCATCCTTCCGAGGTGGGTAAAATGAGGACCCGGATTGTGGGGGCAATATGCTGGCTCTGTTAAATAGTGCTATTGCTAACATGTTGTGAGCCGCCCTGAGTCTAAGGAGAAGGGCGGCATAAAAATTGAATAAATAAATAAATTGTCTAGGGTGGCAAAAAGATCCACCTCCACCAGGCTTTCCATCCCACCAGGTCATGGAAGATTGTCAGGTGCAGGTGCCACTCTGCATGGTCGATGATCTTCCGGTTGAGTCAGTCCACCTCTACATTAGAGACTCTGGAGATGCGATCTGCTGAGATGGACAGTAGATGACTTTCTGCCCAGAAGCTCAACCTCCTACATGAGGGACCTTAACCTGATACCCCTTGCCTGTTTATATTTGCCTTTGCAGCCACATAAGCACTAAGATGTTATTGCCCGAGACCAGGTGCTGAAAATGGAAAAGGGCCAGATAGACAGCCTGTAGTTCCAGTCAATTGATATTTCATCCCTGGTCAACTCGGGTCCACAGTCCCTGTGCCATGCATGACAGGGAGTGCACTCCCAACTGGAGAAGTCAGTGTCCATTGCTACTACTACGAGACATTTCAGTTCCTGGAAGAGGCTTCCCTGGGCGATGGCTGGTGACCTCCAGCAGATGAGGGAATGTAGAACCTTCCAGGGGACAGTGAAGTACTCCAAAAACAATAAACCACTGTTCCAGAATATTCTGCAGGACATTGCAGATAGAATACAGTAGGCATTTTGAGAATTTGTAGTTGGGTCATGAAGTTCGAAGCAGTGGCTGGGCAACTGTGACATCATTTAAGCTGCTTAAAAATTATAACAGGGATTTCACAATAAGACTATCTATGCCTTCGTAGAAAATGTGACGTATTAAGAGTTCTGGGAGCATGACCCAGTTGACCTCTGCTCAAATTCTTCTATTGCAAAGCTGAAAACAGAAGTAAAGTCTGTACTGTTTTTCATGTACTGGCATCAGCTGATTAATATTAAGGCACTAAAAAGACATAAATGTTCTAGAAAGCATACTAGAAGTTAAACTCATACTAGATACTAGAAAGTTAAACTGATATGAAATTGATATAAAAACATGTGATTTTTCATTTAATGTAAAATTACAAATACAGCAAGTGAGTAGAATTTCTCATAATTTGAAATCTCAACAGTATTGATAGTACATAATTTTCAAAAACAAATCATCACAATTATTTCTTTACAATTTCAATGCCAACTGACCACGATAATCATAATCTCTTTCAGCACAATCAATATGAAAGCATTGTTTCTTTTTCCTAATTATAACTTAGTCATAAAAGTAAAATGTCTACAACCATATCTTACATATTTCTAATATAAATATTAATTACATTATTATTATTATTATTATTATTATTATTATTATTATTATTATTATTATTCTTCATTAGATTTGTATGCCGCCCCTCTCCAGAGACTCGGAGCGGCTTACAACAACAAAACAGTACAAATCCAATTTTCTACAATTTAAAACCCTTAATATAAAAAACAATCATACATGTCATACAAACCATACGTAAAGCAGAAACGGCCCAGGGAAATCAATTTCCCCATGCCTGGCGAAAGAGGTGGGTTTTAAGGAGTTTGCGAAAGGCAAGGAGGGTGGGGGCAATCCTAATCTCCGGGAGGAGTTGATTCCAGAGGGTCGGGGCTGTCACAGAGAAGGCTCTTCCCCTGGGTCCCGCCAGATGACATTGTTTTGTCAACGGGACCCGGAGAAGGCCAACTCTGTAGGACCTAACCGGTCGCTGGAATTCGTGCGGCAGAAGGCGGTCCCGGAGATATTCTGGTCCGATGCCATGAAGAACTTTATAGGTCATAACCAACACTTTGAATTGTGACCGAAAACTGATCAGCAACCAATGCAGACTGCGGAGTGTTGGTGTAACATGGGCATACCTGGGGAAGCCCATGATTGCTCTCGCAGCTGCATTCTGCACGATCTGAAGTTTCCGAACACTCTTCAAAGGTAGCCCCATGTAGAGAGCATTACAGTAGTCAAACCTCGAGGTGATGAGTGCATGAGTGACTGTGAGCAGTGACTCCCGGTCCAGGTAGGGCCGCAGCTGGTGCACCAGGCGAACCTGGGAAAACGCCCCCCTTGCCACAGCTGAAAGATGGTTCTCTAATGTGTTTTGTCTCTTTAGTATTTAGAGAGATATTAGAAGGCTCTAACAATCTATTCTAGGTGATATACAGCCAAGAATGCCACAGGTAGGTTTTCTTCTATCTGCTATTTTCTGACTGCTACATTACCAATTCTCTCGAATATAAATTAACGTCCCTCTGTAAATCGCACCTACAGTATGAACCAGGTCCTTTCAAAAACATTATTCAAGCTAACAACTGTTGTGTTGATTCATTCTGTTCTACAATACAGATTCCGAACTTGTCAAACTGTGTTTGACAGTCTTCTACTAAGTCAAACTAAATATTGAATAAAGGGTTAAGAGCTGTGATTTACCATCAACCTATAGTGCAAAGTCTGACATTACCAACAGAAGTTCAATTCAACTTCAGCCAATTTGCCTCATTTAAACTGATAGCTGAGTTCATACACTGGTCTAGTTGTGCAGAACAAAAGTGACTCATGTGTACCAAGGAACTAGACTAACATTTCACCATAAGATGACACACACGACACCTCCCTTCAGAAGCTTTAATGAACATTCTCAGCAGCATATACAGATGTTAATATAGCACAGAAGTAAAACAGTACTTTTGATAGTCATAACAAAACAGCAAAGGGCCAAAATGCGACTTCCCAATGCCTCTGTCTAAAATTCAACCTGCAGGTCTGAGCAGAACACAATGCCTCCAATCCTATCTCAACATATTCAAGAAGATATCACCGTTGATAGACATCCAAAGCGATACGTAGTGAAAGCAGAAGTGATCATACCCTTCTTTTCTTTCTCTTAGTACACATAGTCTATCACAGCAACCAAGCCAATGCAGGCTCAATTCTAACCATATTAATTCAAATTTGATTTTTCTTTCTGAATAAAGTAGAAACTGTTCCATTGTGTAACAGATAAATCCAGGTAACTCCTTCATCAACTGGCTAGTTATAATTTGTCACAATGAGTACAAGTAGTACATGGCTGGCTGCATTTTTCCCCCCAAGAGTACTGTCATTATCCACAAATGGAGGAATAGCATAGGTGGCTCTGATCAACATAAAATAGGAATTCAGTTTCTTTGCGCCACTTGTCTTTAAAAAAAACCACAAGAACTGGAACATTTTTCAGATTTCTCTTTGATCCTAGTTGGTCAGGTACCCGTTACAATCAGGGATACACTTGTTTAACTAAACTACATTAAACTACTGGACTTGTTTCTGATTTTAACTTAAATTGAGTAACACTTGCTTTTGATGCCACCAACATCGGAGAATGCTATACAGAGCTCTATTTTTAAATGTCTTCAGAAATTTCAGCACAGAATGTAATGGAAATGGCCTTGATTTTTGAAATATTAGCGTAAATTCCATTATCATTCTTGTTATATTTTAATGTGCTGGTTATCGTTTTCCAAGTGTTTTTTCCAAGTATTTGAAGCCCATTTCCTCCAATGCAAGCCTGCTTATTTCTTAAGATTTAATATTCCTTATTTGCATGATTCAATGATAATGTTAGTATAGAAAATATCTTGTTTCTTCTTAAATTATGTCTGCTACATATTACCTAGTTAAGGCATTTATAATATGGCAGATTTTTTGCTATGGTTTGAAATTTTTACTGAATATTCCACTGTATTCATTGTTGTATATGTAAGTTAAATCTTATGTCTGGGTGATCAAATTATTTAGACTGTTAGGTCTGGTTTGTTTGTTTTTTAATTAAACTGTTCTGAATCCTATGATTGAAGAATGGGATGTACATGACCTTTTATTTATTTATTATTTATTTATTTATTAGATTTGTATGCCGCCCCTCTCTGTAGACTCCTTGTCCTTGTTACTGCCATTAATAATTATGTACAGTGATCCCCCGCTCGTTGCGAGGGTTCCGTTCCAGGAACCCCCGCAACGAGCGGGTTTTCGCGAAGTAGCGCTGCGGAAGTACAAACACCATCTGCGCATGTGCAGATGGTATTTTTACTTTCGCAGCGCTAGCGAGGAGCCGAAGATTGAGGACTCAGCTCGGAAGCTGCACGGGTGTTTTAAAAGGTCTCCGCCGGCATGGGGGGCTTCTTAGCACCCCCCCAAACCCGAGTTGGGGGTTCGGGAGGTGGTAGGAAGCCCCCCATGCCGGCGGAGACCTTTTAAAACACCCGTGCAGCTTCCGAGCTGAGTCCTCAAGCCAA
Source organism: Erythrolamprus reginae (assembly GCF_031021105.1). Taxonomy (NCBI): domain Eukaryota; kingdom Metazoa; phylum Chordata; class Lepidosauria; order Squamata; family Dipsadidae; genus Erythrolamprus; species Erythrolamprus reginae. The sequence continues at coordinate 156,763,039 of NC_091952.1, read as the reverse complement.
GCGCAGAAGTTAGCCTTGAATCCCTTTGAATCCCGCCGCTTCTGCTGGATACGGGCGATGGGGGGGCGAGCTGCCACAGCCCCTGGCTTCCGCGCCGCTCGTCCCACCCACCGCCCGTATCCAGCAGAAGCTGCTGGATTCAAAGTGCTGCTGGGAGCCGCAGGCGAAAGGAGCTCGGGCATCGGAGCGCGGCGCCAGGCATTGTTCTCCGGACCCCGCCCGCTCAGCCCCGCGGCGGCCCTTTCCCTCTCCAGGCTGCGGGCGGGGTCCGGAGAACAATGCCCGAGCTCCTTTCGCCTGCGGCTCCCAGCCCACCGCCTGTCTCCTGCTGCCCGGTTTAGCCAGGACACGAGCGGCGAAATGACTTGGAGGAATGTGAAGCTGAAACCGGCCGGTTTCAGCTTCACATTCCTCCAAGTCATTTCGCCGCTCGTGTCCTGGCTAAACCGGGCAGCAGGAGACAGGCTTTGAGTTTTGGCTGCGGGGGGAGAAGTAGGACTTTCCTAACTCCCTCGCCCCGCAGCCAAAACTCAAAGCCTGTCTCCAACGCGCGCTACGATCTTCCGGGCGAGCCAGGCTCAGCGGATCAAGGCAGCCGCTTGGGCCGAGAGGAGCCGGCCTTGATCCGCTGAGCCTGGCTGGCCCAGAAGATCGTAGCGCGCGTTGGCTGCACCGGCGGCGAAATCGCTCGCCGCTGCAGCCAACGCGCGCTACGATCTTCCGGGCCAGCCAGGCTCAGTGACGGAAGGCAGCCGCTTGGGCCGAGAGGAGCCGGCCTTGATCCGCTGAGCCTGGCTGGCCCGGAAGATCGTAGCGCGCGTTGGCTGCACCGGCGGCGAAATCGCTCGCCGCTGCAGCCAACGCGCGCTACGATCTTCCGGGCGAGCCAGGCTCAGTGACGGAAGGCAGCCGCTTGGGCCGAGAGGAGCCGGCCTTGATCCGCTGAGCCTGGCTGGCCCAGAAGATCGTAGCGCGCGTTGGCGGATCAAGGCCGGCTCCTCTCGGCCCAAGCGGCTGCCTTCCGTCACTGAGCCTGGCTCGCCCGGAAGATCGTAGCGCGCGTTGGCTGCACCGGCGGCGACATTGCTGCCGGCTTGGCTTCGCTCGCCGCTGCAGCCAACGCGCGCTACGATCTTCCGGGCCAGCCAGGCTCAGTCACGGAAGGCAGCTGCTTGGCCCGGGATGCTGGGCCGAAAGGAGCCGGGCTTGAAGATCGCAGCGCGCGTTGGCTGCGGTGGCGAGGGCTTGCAATAGAGGGTGGAGGAAGCGGCCATGGGAGGGCGAGCTGCCTCAGGGAGGAGGATCGGGCGGGACCAGGTGGGGGCTGGAATTTCTCCGCCAGGGCGAAGGGCGGGCGAGCGGCGAAGGGCGGGCGAGCGGGTGCTGGGGAGGGCTTCTCGCCCTCCCGACAGCAAGAGGGGGGAGCGAACGGCGTGGGCAGGCGAAGGGCGGGCGAGCGGCAGCGAGGAGTTTGCATGGGCGGTGGGGAAACTCCTCGCTGACGCCAGCAAGAGGGGGAAGACCCAGGGAAGCCGCTGCCATCTACGCATGCGTGCCCGGCACGCATGCATAGATGGTATTTTGACTTCCGGGTTGAAAAATCGCGAATTACCCTGTTCGCAATGGTCGGGTACACCCTTTTATGCAAAAAAGGTTAAAAGATAATATATATACAGTATATTCATATTTGCACACTTACAACAAGTTTGTAGCACTGGATTGCTATTATGCATATTTGTCAAAATATGCATTAATCTTCATAAAAGAGAGCTGCGAAGAAGTGAACTTTTGAGCAATTTGAATGAATTTGGGCAGAACTGTTTGGTTCATTACATAATTATCTATGCATTTATTAAACAAGATACTTCCCCATTATTAGTAAGGTATACCTTTAAAAATGAAGCAGTGAGTCCTCTACATGTCTACTCCAAAATAAGGCTTGCCTAGGATTAATGAGAATGATTAAGAAATAGATTATTTATTTTCTCCATCCCCTAGAACTGTGATGGCAAACCTGTGGCACATGGAGCCATATCAATGGCCATGCTAGCTCAGGTCCGGTGTGCATGCGCATATTGGCCAGTTGATTTTTAAGCCTTCTGGGTCCAGTGAGAGTCGATAAACAGGCTGTTTCCAGCCTCCAGAGGGTGGGGAAGGCCCATTTTGTGCTCTCCCCAAGCTCCAGAGCCTTTCTAGGAGGCTTGGGAGGCTGAAAATGGCCTCCTGAGGGGCAGGGAAGCCTGTTTTTGCCCTCCCCAGACTCCTAGAAAGGCTCTGGAGCATGTGGAGAGCAAAACAAAAACAAAACGGGACTTTCAGTCCAATCAGAAGTTGGCAAATGACTTTCTCAGGTGAACTTATGGGATCTTGGACATACTGGTAGGGGCATAACACATTCTAGATAGTAATTTCTATTATAAACATCTCTCTGTGTACTCTTTCTATATAACTGTTGTGGCAGTATTACTGCACATAAGTTCATCTCAAATACATGCTTTATTGCTCAAAGAAGCATAATGCATTTCTCATTCTATGCCTAACATGGGAGAGCAGAAAGATTCTTTCTCCCACAGAATTGCGATAAAATCATTATGTCTCCTGTACAGCCCAAAATAGTTTCATATTGCTCTGCTACTAGTAGCAGTTAATAGCTACCAGTGATTGACTTACTCATAATTTTGTCCTGTTTAAATTAAAATGGTGTTCCTCTGATCTGTTTGATCACTGCTTTTCTAGGTATCATAAAGTAATTTTGGTACCTAGAAAAGTGTCTCGAACTATGCAGTTTTAGAAGAGCAGGCACAATCTTGCTAAGACCAAGTGGTCATGTTTATAAGGGATTTGGAGATACAGTGGTACCTCATGATACGAACCCCTCACCATACGAACAACCCGAGATACGAACCCGAGGTTCGGAAATTTTTTGCCTCTTCTTATGAACCTTTTCCGTCTTACGAACCCGCCGCCGCCACCGAGAAGCCCCGCCGCCTGGCTGTGGCTTTTTGAAACAGCTGGGGGGCTTCTCGGCGTCCTCCTGAACCCGAACACCAAACCCGAACTTCCTGGTTCAGCGTTCAGGAGGCCGCCGAGAAGCCCCCTGGCTGTTTCAAAAGACAACAGCGGGGCGACGGGGCTTCGCCGCGGCAGCGGGTTCGTAAGACGGAAAAAGTTCGTGTTCGGGAGGCCGCCGAGAAGCCCCCCCGTCTGTTTCAAAAGACACATTCAAAATGTGTTTAGAATCTAGGTGTCCTCTTGGACTCTTACTTCTACTCAAAGAACAGATGGAAGCAGTGGCCAACAGTGTCTTTGCCCAGATATATCTTGTATGTCAGTTGCACCATTATCTGGGTCAAAAAACAGTTAACACAATTGCTGATATACTAGTCATATCATTATCAGATTATTGTAATTTGCTGTACATGGGGCTGCCCTTGAAGATCATCCAGAAGCCACAGTTAGTCCACAATTCAGTGGTGCACGCAATGATGAGGGGGCTGTGTTATATGCATGTGCCCCCACTGCTTCACCAGTTGCACTGAATGCCAGTTGGCTTCGGTATGCAATTCAAGTGCTGGTTATCACCACTAAAGCCCTGAATAGTATACGGCCTGGCCGTATCTAAAGGACTACTTGTCTTTATCCATCTGATACAGTCCAGTAGGAGGAGGGTTTCAGGTCTTGTCAATTAAAGAATGTCGTCCTGTGAAACCCAGGAAGCTTACCTACTCTGTTGTGATTGCTGCCTTCTTCCACCCTTTGTATCATTCAGTGAGGACAGACATATTCTCCTAGGCTTTGGAGACAGGGTGACTGTGGAGCCTTCTTTTTAATTTTGTTTTGCTTTTCGTCTAATTTGTTTTGGAATGATACTCTTACAGTTGGCTATATTCTTTATATGGTTTTTTTGGCTGGAAGCCATGCACTCATTTAGGAATCAGGAGGCCTATACATCCCCACATATACATCTTTGGATTTGCAATAATTTGGTTAGATTGTAGGCTCCCAAACTCTTTCTCGTACCCATATACAAAATGCCAAAGCCTATTGCAAAACCTTATTCACCTATCATCATCACACATAACTTCTCCATATTTTATTTATTTGTTGAATTTATATGGTTGCCCAATTCACAAACAAGTGATTCAGGACAACAAATAATAAAACTAAAAACTATTACCGGTATTATTATCGTTGTTGTTGCTGCTGCTGCTATTACTACTACTGCTACTACTACTACAACTATCCCTTCTGCTTGATCTCAAAGAACAGATAAAAGTAATTGGGAGGAGGCGATCCCTCAAATAACTTGCTCCTAAGCCACACAGAGCTTTAAAAATAAAAACCAGCATCTTGAATTCCAACCAGAAACTGGCAGGCAGTGCAGCTTGTAACATGCACCATCCTAGGGGTCCAACACAACTATCTTGCAGCTATACTCTGTACCAGTTAAAACTTCCAGGTGTTCTTCAAGGGCAGCCTATGTAAAAGGCGGCCCCATCTTTAGTAATCCAGTCTGGCAGTGGCCAGGATTTAAATAAATATTATGCTACAATAATATACAGTGGTACCTCTACATACTAACTTAATTCGTTCTGTGACCAGGTTCTTAAGTAGAAAAGTTTGTAAGAAGAAGCAATTTTTCCCATAGTAATCAATGTAAAACCAAATAATGTGTGCGATTGGGGAAATCACAGGGAGGGTGGAGGCCCTGTTTCCTCCCAGGAGATTCCTAGTGGCCCCACGGAGGCTTCTCCCTGCCTTTTCCGGCCCTGTTTTCTCCCAGGAGATTCTTAGAGAGGCCCCACGGAGGCTTCTGCCTGCCTTTTCCGGTTACAGTTTCGGAGGCTCAGGTTTGTAAGTGGAAAATGGTTCTTAAGAAGAGGCAAAAAAAAATCTTGAACTCCAGGTTCTTAACTAGAAAAGTTCGTAGTTAACTTTAATTATAATTTAAATTATATTTAAACAAAATATAGCTCTTGCAATATGTTGGTACAGTGAAATCCAATTTCATTTCCAATTTCTTTCATTTTTCTATTATAGATAGATGTCTAGTGCCATAATGTTTTATGTCATTTCCTTAGTAAATTTTGATGGTTGGTAGCTAAACTTTCATATCCTGACTTTCTCTCTCAGTCACAGAAGACTCCTTATAAATATCCAATATATGCTTTATCAGAAAGCAGCATATATGCTCTGAATCTAAATGTAAATCCTGACTGAATGTCATATACTTCCTATGTTTGTCCAGTAGCAACTGTTTCATCTTGGTAAAAAAAATTAATTACCTGTTAAAAGCTGAATACTGCTCCATATCTTAATGTCTGGCCCTGTGACAATTTAAACTTCACAATCCTTTATGACATCACAGTAGAATGATCAAGCACAGAGATAAGATTTATACAGGTAAAGAGCAAGAGATATTGGTAATGTTCATTAATGAAATCAAATCAGAAGAGAATAAGTTTTTAAAAGAAAAATTAAAACCTGTTAAATTGTTGGGTTCTTAATTAGTTTACACCTAGTTATATCGTGTTTTTTCTACACTAAACTAACTTTAATATCTTAACTGGCTAGATTTTAGGTCCCTACAAATGTGTTCCTCATTGAACGTTTAATCAGATTTCCCCAAAAAAAAATTATTCTGGAAGGTAAGACAAAATATATAGGATATGTTGGCAATGCTACTTGGAAGCAGTTCATTTTGATAGTTTAAAAATTGATCTATAAAGACTTGATGAAAACTACTGTAGTAGTGTAAGGAAAATAACTTGTTGTAGGTTGATAATTAAGCATAAAACCTATGAGGAAAGACCTAATGAATTCAATCTGTATAGTCTGGAGCAGTGTTTCCCAACCGGTGTGCCGCGGCACACCGGTGTGCCGCGAGACATGGCCAGGTGTGCCGCTAAGCTCCAGCTGGGCGGGGCGCTGCCGGTACTTCCTCTTGGGGCTCCCGCTCGCAGCTGTCCCCCGCCTCCTGCTCGATGCCGCGGTTTTCGGCGCTCTCCTGCTGGGCGCCAAAGAAGGAAGGCAGGAAGAAGGAGAGCTTTATTCTTCGCGCCTTTTCCCCGCCTTCCTTCTTTGGGACCCAGCAGGAGAGCGCCGAAAACCGCGGCATCGAGCAGGAGCCGGTTGACAGCTGCGAGCGGGAGCCCCAAGAGGAAGTACCGGCAGCGCCCCGCCCAGCTGGAGCTTCTCCTGCGTCGACGGCAAGTTTCCTTTGTGGCCCGGCGGGAGGGCACTGGCGATGGGAGCGGGGGGCGGGGGCGGCCGCAGTGGCCGCAGGCAGTCGTGGGGAGATGGCGGCGGCGAGAGGGAGCGCTCTCTCTCTCTCTCTCAGCTGACTGCAAGCGGGAGCCCTGACGGTGGCGGTTGGACGTGCTGCTAGACGTCGTACATGCTGGCGCTGCGGGCCTGGCATATACGGTGTCCAGCAGCATGTCCAGCTGCCGCCGTCAGGGCTCCCGCTTGCAGTCAGCTGAGAGAGAGAGAAAGAAAGAAAGAGAGACATATAAGAGAGGCAGAGAGAGAGAGAAAGAGAGACATAGCAAGAGAGGCAGAGAAAGAGACAGAGCAAGAAAGAGAGGCAGAGAAAGAGACAGAGAGAAAGAGAGACATAGCAAGAGAGGCAGAGAGAGAGAGAGAGAGCAAGAAAGAGAGGCAGAGAGAGAGAAAAAGAAAGAGAGACATAGCAAGAGAAAAAGAGAGACTTAGCAAGAGGCACAGAGAGAGAGAGAAAGAGAAAGAAAGAGAGACATAGCAAGAGAGACAGAGAGAGAGAAAGAGAGAAAGAGAGAAAGAGAGATAGCAAGAGAGGCAAAGAGAAAGAAAGAGACATATAGCAAGACAGTGAAAGAGAGAGAGAGAGCAAGAGAGAGAGAAAAGCAAGAAAGAGATAGCAAGAGAGACAGAGAGAGAGAGAGAGCAAAGGAGAGAGAAAGACATAGAGGAAGGGAAGGAGGGAGAGAGAAAGAGAGCAAAAAAGAGAGAAAGAAAGAGGGATGGAGAGAGAGAAAGAAGGGAAGGAAGGAAAAGAGAAAGAGGGAGAAATAGAGCGAAAGGGAGGAAGAGAGAGGGTTTTTTTGTCCAAACTTTTCTTTAGCCCTCCCCCCCCGCCCCGCCCCCCCCTTTCAGTGTTCCCCGGGATTTTGAAAATATGAATAATGTGCCGCGGCTCAAAAAAGGTTGGGAAACACTGGTCTGGAGGACAGAAGGGAATGGGGGGACATGATCAAAACATTTAAATATGTTAAAGCAGAGGTCCCCAACCGCCGGTCCGCGGACCGGGACCGGGCCATTGGGGTTTTCCAGCCGGTCCGCGGCGCCGCTGCCCTCCCGGCAGAGGACATTATGCAGGACAGGGTGGGGCGTCGGGCAGGGCGGGGAGAATCAGGAGACTCCTTTGGTGGCTGGGGGCTGCCTGGCTTTGTGATTTTGGCTGGGGGGCAGTTAGGAAGGTCCTACTTCTCCCCCCACCAGCCAAAAACTCAAAGCCTATCTGCTGGATACGGGCGATGAGCGGGACGAGCGGCGCCGAAGCCGGTGGCTGTGGCAGCTGCTGCAAGAGGCTTCCGTGCCGCTCTGTCCCACTAATCGCCCGTATCCAGCAGATAGGCTTTGAGTTTTTGGCTGGGGGGGGACTTAGGAAGGTCCTACTTCTCCCCCCCAGCCAAAAACTCAAAGCCTATCTGCTGGATACGGGCGATGAGCGGGACGAGCGGCGCCGAAGCCGGTGGCTGTGGCAGCTGCTGCAAGAGGCTTCCGCGCCGCTCTGTCCCACTCATCGCCCGTATCCAGCAGATAGGCTTTGAATTTTTGGCTGGGGGGGGGGGAGAAGTAGGACCTTCCTAACTCCCCCCCCAGCCAAAATCACAAAGCCAGGCAGCCCCCAGCCGCCAAAGGAGCCTCCTGATTCTCCCCGCCCTGTGGAGAAGTGTGGAGGGCTGCGTCACTAAGCTCCACCCCTCCATAACCCCACCCCCATTTGACCAAAGCCCCCCCCCCACTGGGCCATGGAAAACTGATCTAGCTTAAAGCCGGTCCCTGGTGCAAAAAAGGTTGGGGACCTCTGTGTTAAAGGATTAAATGAGGTTCAGGAGGGAAGTGTTTTAATAGGAAAGTGAACATAAGAACAAGGGGGCACAATCTGAGGTTAATTGGGAGAATGATCAGAAGCAATGTGAGAAAATATTATTTTACTGAAAGAATAGTAGATGCTTGGAACAAACTTCCAGCAGACGTGGTTGGTAAATCCATTGTAACTGAATTTTAACATGCCTGGGATAAACATATATCCATCCTAAGATAAAATACAGGAAATAGTATAAGGGCAAACTAGATGGACCATAAGGTATTTTTCTGCTGTCAATCTTTTATGTTTCTTCTATGATTCACAATCATCAGGGACTTGTATATAAGCCAGAAACCATTCCAGAGGAAGTCATTCATGCTGGACACTTTTCTATGTTGATATTATTTCCCATTTTATGAATCATTTCTCTCAAGGATCCAGAAAATAAATATCCTACCTTCTCACCCGCTCAGATAGGTTAACAATGACTCTACATCAATCAGAATGCTTTACCGTTAACTAAGAGATGTATTCCTAGACCAGTGTTTCCCAGCCTTGGCAACTTGAAGATATTTGGACTTCAACTCCCAGAATTCCCCAGCCAGAAAATGCTGACTGGGGAATTCTGGGAGTTGAAATCCAGATATCTTCAAGTTGCCAAGGTTGGGAAACAGTGTCCTAGACAATACAATAAAATTTCAGTTACTATAACATATCATCTCTTTGAACATCTCTCCTTCTCCAACTCCCTCTGTGTGTGTGTGTGTACATGGACATGTCAGAATACTAAATGGCAGTTTACATTTTATCCAAAAAGATGAAGTAAAAGGGAGATGAGATAGTAGAAGCCATCACCCCATCAACCCAAACAGCCGCCCAATTGATCACCAGATGACAATCGGCAAAATCAACCCGCAAGCGAACTAACCATGAAACTCAAAACTGAACTACTAGCAGACCCCTGGTTCCATGACAACTAACACTTCTTGACAAAAAGAGATGACCTAGTGTTGAAGGGGATGAACCTCTATGTCCCAGAATCCCTATACACCCTAATCCTCCAGAGGAGCGATGACATCTCACAATGGAGAGGTAAAATATCACACTTGACCCCACTGAATGCTTCAATTCGCAAAGCATCCCTGGCCTGCTCTTGAGATGCCATAGGCAAGGGGGATGGGAAAATGAACTTGCAGCTATGGCAAAGCAGTGCAGCAGCCCCCCCCCCCAAAAAACACACACACATTCTAGACATATCTCTTTCAAGGCTGTCTCCCAGGGTAACCCACAGTGGTCAGAGGGGAGTGATCTCTCCAAGTCGTGAAATTGTTTCATTGGTGAATGTGACTGATGACACACCCTGAGGTGAAGGGGAAAAACAGTGTCAAGACTGGGCCATAAATTACATGGCGTTAGAGTTGGTTTTACTTGGAATGAGCTGATATGAGGCTTCTAATACATTTACTTACTTACTTACTTATTTATCTATGTATGTATGTATTTATTTATTTAGATTTGCATGCCGCTCACTCCCGAAGGACTCAAGGTGACTTACAAAAATAAAATGATAAAAAAGTATAAAATCAATTTACAACATTACTCTAAAAATATAAATAACTGGATTTCTTTTGAAGCTTGGCTTGAGACTCATGATTTAATTAGGCTATTGGTCACAACCCTAACAGATAAGTGAAGATTCTACTTTCTGATTCCAAATTCTGATTCAATATTTTTCTAGGTAGATGATTCCAGAATTAATGTCAATGCCAATGTACAATTTTAATTGAAATTTCTAAATTAAAAAAGGAAAACTAGTTTCTGAGCACTGCAGCTGGAAAGAGCAATCAGTTATAGAATTAATCTGCTGTTCCATTTGTCCCTTTAAATTTTTATGAGCTTAATTAGAAAAAGAAAAAAAGGAATATGTCAGGTCTAACCAAACAGCTATTTTTATAGCTATGATGCTATGTTGGCAATTGAGAAAGAGGAAATAATTATTCTTAGTTCATTTACAATCAACTGAGCAACTGAATCACAGGGCTATAACAAATAAAAAACAACTCCTAAGCCCGTGATGGTGCACCTATGGCAGGGGTCGACAAAGTTGTTCAGAATCTAGGAGCCAGCCAAAAAATTTAGGAGCCAGAATTTTTTTTAAGCAAACTTGGTTTTTTGCCGAGTCTCCACCTGACATCGCTTTCACCCCCTCCCCCCCGGCGCAGGCCTGGCTCCGCCGAGCCGGCTCTGCTGTACTCCCGTCGGGATCCGAGGGGAGACCGTTAGTCAGAAACCGAAACAGAGAAGAAGGAAAGGGAGACCGGGCCGGGGACGCGGGTGAGGGGGGGAGGGGGGAGGAGGGGTTACTGGTCGGAAGTCACCGCGCACGCGGCCGGAGGAGGAATGAACAAAACCTCACGCCGGGAGGGGAGGGGCTTCCGCTTCTCTCCGAAGGCGGGTGAGCGGCCAAGATCGGAGCGTCTGTGTGCGGTGGGGGGGAGTGAAGGGGTTCGAGTAGGAGGCGGAATGGAGGCAAGGGGGGGAGGGAGAGACGCACGCAAGCGCAGGGGACGCTGGGAAAGCAGCTCGCTCCGAGGTTGATGGGCGGAGCTACGGAAGCCAAGATGTACCATTTCTGGGCGTAAACACAAGGCGGGAAAAATATACTGTATACCAGTGATTTTCAACCTTTTTTGAGCCGCGGCACATTTTTTACATTTACAAAATCCTGGGGCACACCACCAACCAAAATGACACAAATCTAATAAATAAATAAATAATAAATAAATACATACATACATACATACATACATACATACATACATACATACATACATACATACATAAATAACCCCCTCATATATACAATCCCATGTAACATCCCCTTATAAATACAGTCAATCATCAATCATCCCTCCTGAAATTTATACCACTGTCTCATTTCTGGGTACTTCTCCTGTCTTTCCCCCTTTTCTCTCTCGTGTTTCTCATTTCTCTCTCTTCCTCCCTTTTTCCCTCATTCCTTCTCCCTCTCACTTCTCCTCTTTTTCCATCCCTGTCTCTCTCCCCCCCCCCTTATGTGTGTGTATGTATACACACTCCAACCATTTCCAAAACCAGTTGAGGGCTGGGGTTTTTTTCTCTTTTATCCTTTTCAAAAACAGGTGTGGGCTGGGGGGGTTTTCTTATTATTTGGGTGCTTTTTACCATATGCTTCAAGAATCACCTCTCTCTCTCTTTTGTTTCACTCTCCTCTCATTCTCTGCCTCAATCATTTTCTCATTTCTCCTTTTTTCTCCCCTTTTTGTTCTCATTTCTCTCACTCTCCTTTCCTCTCCCTATCTGTCTTGCTTTCTCTCTCTCTTGCTATCTTTTTCTCTCTCTTGTTCTCTTATTTTCTCTCTCTCTCTTGTTCTTTCTCTCTCTCATGCTTTCTCTCTCTTGTTCTTTCTCTCTCTGTTGCTCTCTCTCTCTTATTTTCTCTCTCTCTCTCTCTTTCCTTTCTCTCATTCCCTCTTTCTCTCTATCCTTTCTATCTCTCACTCTTTCCTTCTCTCCCTCCCTTTCTCTCTCTTTCCATTCCCTCTTTCTCTCTATCCTTTCTATCTCTCACTCTTTCCTTCTCCCCCTCTCTTTCTCTCTCTTTCCTTTCTCTCATTCCCTTTCTCTCTATCCTTTCTATCTCTCACTTTTTCTTTCTCTCCCTCCCTTTCTCTCTCTTTCCTTTCTCTCATTCCATCTTTGTCTCCTGGGGCTGACTGCGCCTGCCCTGCACCCCCCACCGCGGAGGGAAAGCATTTGGCATCGGCACCGCCAACCCCCCCCCTCCACAAGCAGCAAAAGCCTCTGCGACTGAGCCGGAAGGCAAACGGCGCACCCCACCGCTTAGGCTTTTGCTGCTCCTGGGGGGGGGGAGGGTTTTCTCCTCCCCGCCCCCCCCGGCAGCCAAACGTCGCTGGTGCAGGAAAGCAGCGTGTTAAAAGGCGCGCTGCTTTCACGGAAAACAAACCCGGCTTTCCTGGCAACGGAGGATGACAAGCAGGATGAAGCGGGGTGGAGCAACGCGAGGCTCAAGCAGGCAGCTTCCGCGCGTTTCTTTCAGCGGAAGAGGAGGAGAGGGAGCGGATTGGGCGGGCGGGGGCTGCGCCTTCTACTGCCGGCGCCTCCCCGCCCCCGCCCCCCCCCCCCAGGCAGGCAGGGGAATGGGGACTGCGCGCCCATGGAAAAGGGCACGCAGGGGGGGTATTTTGGGGTGCGCGGGTAGCGGCGGCGGCGGGCAATAGCCGGGGGGCGGCTTCTGCAAGTGGGAGCTCCAGGGCTGAAGCCTCAGCCCTGGAGCTCCCACTTGCAGGAGCCACCTCGCGGCACACCTGGCCATGTCTCGCGGCACACTGGTGTGCCGCGGCACACAGGTTGAAAAACACTGCTGTATACATACAGTACAGCAGGCAACATTTTCTAGGCGCCAGACAACATTTTCTAGGCGCCACTGGCGACCAGGCGCCTGGGTTTGTCGATCCTTGACCTATGGCATATGTGCCACAGGTGGCACGTGGAGCCATATGGGAGGATACGCGACACTTTGTCCTACATCAGCTCCAGGATGCATGCGCCTGCTGGCCAGCTGATTTTCTGCCTTTGGAAAGGCAGTTTCGTCCTCTGGATGCTTCAGGGAAGCTTCCCCGAAGCCCCGGAGGCAAAAAAAATCCCCAATGGACAAACCAGAAGTTTGGGGAAACGCACTTCTGGTTTGTCCATTTGGGCATTTTTGCACCTACCAACAGTGGCGGGTTCAGTCGCTGAACCCACTGATTTTCCGTGATTTTTTTTCTGGCGTCTTCATGTGGAAAAAACCCTCAGCTGTGCTTCGGATGAAGAATAAAGTTCAGCATTAAGACAAGGGCGGGCAGGAGGGCTTCTTCCACATGGAGATTCCATTTAAAAAATCCCTGAAAATCAGTGGATTCATACCGGTGAGGCTTTCTGAACCATACAGGTGGGAACTCACCACTGCCTACCAGGCTTTAGAAAGGGGGCAGCACAGAAGGGGTGCACATGCAGGGGGAGGGAAGGGGCGTGGGCATGTGTACACATGCTAGCACATCCACACACATCCTTTTGGCATGCAAACCAAAAATCACTATCCTTAGCAATAGAAAATGGCTACATTCTTACTACTAGAAGTTACCTCTCTACCATCAACACAGCTGGGTCATGTGAAAGGTTTAACACTTTCAACAGAAGAGCCAAATGCTACCTTTTCATTATCTCAACCTTGATCACTATAATATTTTTTCTAATTTAACAGAGTTTCCTTCAAGCTTTAGTACGATTGAACATTTTTAGCCTGCAGGATACTATATCTCTACAGAAGCATAACAGTGTTGGCCAAAACAATGCATATTATCTTCTACATTGGTCTGCCATTTGGGCCGAGATCAGTATCAATGTTCCCTGTATGACTGCACAGAAGTAAATACTACACAGTACAATATCTAAGGACTAATACATTTTCCAGGCTATGTTATTTCAGGAACACAATTTCTTGGTGAACCAACTACTGTACTTGGATTATCACAAACAAGGAACATAAAAAAGAACTAACACCAATCCATCTAGAAGGCAGGCAGTTAAAGATGAAAAATGAGCATTTCAGAATCAGAGAAAAATGCAACTTAGGGTTACTGTGCTTTAGTGTTAAACACAATTAAATGTTTACCCGGAGCACGCAATTTTAACAAACAAGAAAATTAAATAAAATTCTGAACCTGGGGCAGGTTTCCAAGGTACATACAAATTGCAAAGTATTTACACTTTCTTATTCATGTTATGCTAATCGTCACTCTATAACTCCAGAGTTGGCAAAAGAGTTGTTTGTAAGCATTAAAGTATCTGCAACTCCTTCAAATGGTATCTAAACAAGCCACAAGTTATATAATTCAATTTCAATTTAAAACCTTTCCAAAAGATCAAAAGCTAACGACATTATGGAACATTTTTAGCCTGCAGGATACTATATCTCTACAGAAGCATAACAGTGTTGGCCAAAACAATGCATATTATCTTCTACAGTAGTCTGCCGTTTGGGTACTATTTGATGTTATAATTCTTGAGTGATGAGTTAGAAGCAGGCGTGGGTTGTACTTACTACTGGTACAGTCTCCAGGACTGTCACAGGCACGTGGGCGTCTGGGGCGGGCACATGCGCCCATCGGTGCAAGATTTGGCTTCTGCGTACGCACAGCAAGGAAAATCTCACTTGAGGACCCTCTCATGCATGAGATTTCACTGATTTTCACTGATTTCTTTGCTTTAGGGCAAGCGCAGAAGCAAAAAAAAGGTGAAAATCAGCATAATATCTCATGCGAGAGCATTCCCGCGTGAGATTTTGCTTGCTGCACATGTGTAAAAGCCAAATCTCGTGCAGGTCCACACATCAGGGCACAGAGATGCGCGCGCATCACAATTTCCACTACCGGAATCCTGATCCCAGTCATACCGGGTACAACCCGCTACTGATCAGAAGGTGAAAACATGCTGGGCTCTTGCAACATTTGCTGATTTCTGGCAATTCTCACCATTTTGTCTTCTTTTTTAGGTTTTTAGCTTTTATGTATCCCTATGTATATGAACTCCATTCCTTACTGGATATTTTAGTGTGCTCTGACTCAAAAAACATTTATAGTTGAATATGCTTGTAACCTTTCATAATATTTCAAGAATAGTGCTCTAATTGGAACTAGCAACTATTGTTAAAGTGCAGAACTAGTGAGTCATAGCAATTTATTATAATACCAAATCATGTCTAAAAAACATTATGCTTCATTGGAATTTTAATATTTTAGTTTTCCTTATTTATCAAATTGTGCCTCCTTATGATTGAAAATAGCAAACATGTCATGCATTGATTATTTTATTGAATACCAAGCAGACAAAGTCTCTTTATGAGGCAGGGCAGCCGCATGGCAACTAAGCAATTATTGATTCCAAGGATTTTGCAAAAAGGAAATAAAAAATCTTTCATTCAGGGAATGAATGAAATAGGGGACTTTTGAGCATGGGAGGTTATTTTCCCTCTGAGGCACAAAGGCTTTTTCTGGCTCTTTAGAATGAATATTTCAACACTAGCCAGAAACAAAGAATTAACATGATTCACTGTACTAGTCACACTTAATTCATACACAAAAATGAACTATTCAGGCATTATGACAGCAACACATGGAGAGGGAAAGGATTTATGTTTTTAAAAACAAGCTGCTATTTTGGAGGGGTTTCTGATTCAGCACTTCCTTTATGACCCACTGTTTTGACCATTTCTCAATATTCTCTTTATCAAAAGGCAACGTCATCATCCGTCACTACCCCACAACATACACAGGCTTAGAAAAGAAACAAGTCAAAGATCATAAATAGGGTTGGTCTGCCATAGCACCCAATTTCTTAAACTTTTCTGTTGCTTTAGAAGGCCCACGTGCTCTTCTACCACAATGGTTTCACTTCACATGAAGTAAATTGTAATATTCAAAAACAAAACAAAGAACAATCTTTTGGCAAAGGGTTTTGGATCTCTCTCCCGGAACTAAACAACAACCTGGCTTAACAAGCTAATTTCAGTTAGTAATCAACAATTTTCCTATTTCTTTGATTTAAATAAAGCAATGATGCATATATACACCAATCAGGACCTAGAGTCTTGTAATAATATCCACCATGAGAAAAATAATACTAGCTCACACATTGAAGCCAATTAACAAAAAAACAGGCATTCGAACACTGATATAAAGAACCCACAACCAAGGTAAATGGCTGAGAAGTAGATCATGAATTAGAACCATAAAATACCCCCAAAAAATTGTTTAAAACCTCTTTTAAATAAAAAGTAAAAATGTACAAGGTATTGAATTTACCACTGTACTAATTTCAGTTGAAACTAGTCATTATTTTAAATAGATATTTGGTAAATCATCAAAACCATAAAAAAACGAGAGCTAGAATATTTTGGACATGTGATGCGACACACAGAAATATATAGCATACTTAACTTAATCCTCCAAGGAAAAATTGAAGGCAAACAAGGTCTTTGCCTTCATAATGCAAGCAGAAGAACAACATAATGGCTTCAAAATCTAAGATTTGGACAAAATTCAACAGCACTTTTTGTGTGGCTGTTGATAAAAAGGGGATTGGCAACATGATCACCAACATCCAATGATGGATATGGCACAAGAAAAAGAGGAGATACTGATGGACGTATTAAATACCCATGTGCCAAACATTTTGAAAATGTACTGCAAGATGGGCTGTTTCGATCATCATGATTATTTTAGGATCAAAAGTTTCAAAATTATTAAAATAGTCCAATTTGAATCAACTGCTTCAAATTCAAACAGGGCATTTCACATTCAAGGTGGCTTGAATTCTAAAAATTGTGCACTTTGTTGGTTCATATAAAACCCAGAAAATTATAAAATGCAGCACATATTGTCGATGCACATATTGCAGCAAACTAGAAATCATGGCCATGTTATAGTCTAGAGCAGGGGTGGCCAACTAATTTTGCCATGGGTCCACATGAGAAATGGGGATGGTTTTAGAGGGCTGGACTAATATAATTAACTCTGTTCTACACAATGCTGTAAAGACCCAGATCCTGGCCTGACCTAAACACCCAGACCCACTCTACAGACCCCTAATTGTTTGCTTTACAGCAACACAGTGCACCACAGTCACTGCGCTGGAGTGTTTGCGTTGTTTCTGTGCTCAGCCGCTCTCGGTAGGAGGTCGGAGTCTGCTCCAGTGCGAGGATGAAAGAGCTCACCGCGCTTGCCAGGACTCCTCTGGTTCCTGCTTTCCACATGATTCATCAGGAAAGCAGGAACTGGAGAAGTCCCGGCAAACGCAGTGAGCTATTTCATCCTCGCATTGGAGCGGACCCCGACCTCCACGGACCGGTCACAGACATCAGGCGGGCTGGATGCGGCCTGCGGGCCGCCCCTTGCCCAGGTCTGGTCTAGAGTAAACTTGTTTTACGTATGTGATACCCAAATGAAAGGCCATGGCGGGAAGAGTATTTTCATCAGGAACTTATTTTAATGCTACTGAAATAATAGAGCAATAATAAGCTATTAGAACAGTCTGATTTTAAACTCGTATATTTAACTAAATCATGCGCAGTAAAAACCGATTTTACCAGCTTTCATTGCTGTGTTATAGTCACTCAGAATGACAAGTTTGTCATTGGCAGCGGTTGTTTGAATAATCTGGTCAAGTCCTCACAGAAAGCTTCTTTGTCTTCATCTGGACTTGTGAGAGTTGATGTGTGGGCACTGACAATGGTGATATACTTGCTGAGAGGAAAAAGGATCTTCATGATGTGTCCATTCATTCCAGTGATAGAATAGAGATGTTCTATAGCAGAGCAATTTTGAATTACAAAGCCCACTCTGTGATTCCTATTATCAGACTCTAGTTTCCATCTCCCCAAAAATGTATATCCACCTGCTATTTTCTGTAAAGAACCCTCATCTACCAGCTTGATCTCAATGCTATAATCAACATGAGTGTGATTTGTCTTCCAGGCCTTAACACCTTCTCTCTATCCAATAAGAAACAAAAGTTCCAGACTCCAAAAATGAGTTTTGATTCTTTTCCTGCCCCATGGTTCTCGACTATCGAGATGATCTGCTAGTTGTAGGTAACTAGCCAGATGTTGTTATGAAACAGTCAGTATTTATGGTGCCTTTTCTAACACTCTCCCTTTATGTGAGGTTGGCAACTCTCCTACACTAGAAAGTGTTCTGCCGGGCTCTCTGGTATGAGCCTCCTGAAAATTCAAGGGTACAAATTTCAGACACACACACACGTTTGAAAATTCAAAACAATGTTCTTTATCACAAAATTCAAAATAAACTAAGCACTCTTTTTGTATTGCAAAGAGCACTCGTTCCAAAACAACCTGGTAGTCTGTACAATTCCCTTAATCAGTCCTTAAGTACTTAGCTTGCAGCTGTGAAGAAACGTCACAGCCCTTCTTCCGCGAAGTGAAACACACACACACACTTTGCTCTGCTTTGATTTCAAAGTCATGAAAAATCAACAAACAAAGTCCGGAAACAGCAAGGCAGTCCTGAAGAACAACGATCAGATAATCTTCCACAACGGCCAAACCCACACGCTGCTATTTAGATCAGCAGCACTAATTACTGGAGCCCCACCCAAACACAGGTGGCCTCTCTTATCTCCTGTAATATGTCCTTAATTGGTCTCTTCTACGCATAACTTTGCGCCTGCAAGGGTCCAAGACCTCCGCATCCGAATCGACTGAAGATAATGGAGATTGACTTCCTGGGCTGTGTGCCAAGCCCCCCCTCTTCCAAGTCACTCCCACCTTCTTCTTCATCCGAGGAAACTGAACTACCTGACTCTGTCGACAATAAAACAGGCCTATGACATGTTGAAGTTTCCCCTGTATCCACCTCCACATTCCCTGGGGCAGGAGCTGGGCCAGAGCCAACCACAACAGAAAGTCTACCCAGTCACGTTGAATTCGGCTGAACATCTCTTCTGCCCCAAATAAGGAGACGAATGATCACGGGTCCAAGGATTGCCCACGTGCAGATTTGTGATTACTGCAGTGGTTCTCTCTATATATGTTCTTTCGCCAGTACCCCCATCACTTTTTTATCAACTAATAATTAATCTGTCCTGCTCCCAAAAGGGGCAGCCCTGTAATAGGGCTTGGGATCCTCACCAATGGAGTAAGCAGAGCACCTCCAGAGGCACATGAACATGTGATCTAGAGGAACTGTGACCCACTCTCTGAAAAGGAAGCAGGAACCACTAGTGTGGAAACGAGCTCAAGGCACTATATCAATACATGATCTCTTTTTCCTCAGGTGCTGGGACAGAGAGAGCAAAGGGATGACTGTCTCTGATCACTTGAGCAGACAGGACCTGGAGGCTGGTCTGTTGTTCCTGGGAAAGGAAGACAAAGTCCTGAGACAATGTCAATAAGGGCTCCTAGATGGGACTAAATGGGACCTGTCCAAATTCATCGAAGGACCCGGTTGGTAGTGTCTAGGCCCTGAAAGGCTTGACCCTGAGAGGACACTTGAATCAGGTTATCAAGGTAACACTGGATGCGAATAGGCAACAGTCAGAGGTAGGCTGCCCGCACTGCCATGATTTTTGGGGGGCTGAAGACAGCCTGAACAGGAGGACCAAATACTGGAAATGCTCGCTATTATAGCAGAACTTCAGGAATCTCCTATGGCGTTCTCAACCTGGGGGTCGGGACCTCTTTGGGGGTTGAATGACCATTTCACATGGGTCACGTAAGACCATGAGAAAAGACAAATTTCCCACGGTGTTAGGAGCTAAAGCTTCTATTCTGGCACCTTGGAACATATTTTTACAATCCGACCAATCAGGCATTTACAGCGGGGGTGTCCCTCTGACCTTCCTGTCAATCAGCTTAAAGCTCTGTTGGGAGAATTGGTGCTAGACCTATGGCTGGGAGTCACCATAACATGAGGAACTGTATTAAGGGGTTGCAGCATTAGAAAGGTTGAGAACCACTGTCCTATGGGCTGGGTGAATTGGAACATGCAGATAGGCCTCTGTAAGGTCTACTGAGGCTAAGAAATCCCCCTCCCAAATGGCCACCAGGATGGGATGGAGGTAGTACATTTTAAACGTCCAGTACACCAGATATCTGTTGAGGCCTTAGAGATTCAGAACTGCTCTCCATCCCCCTGAGGTTTTGAATACTATGAATAATATTGAATAGAACCCCATCCCTCCCTGATCCAGCAGAACCTCTGAATGGAATGAATATCCAGCAAATGCTAGACAACCAATTCCGTGAGAGCCCGCCAAGCGGGGTTCCTGGAAATGGGACAGCAGAGGGAAAACTTTAGGGGGATGGGAAAAAAATCCCAGGGAGACCCCATGAGTTATGGTTTCCCGGACCCAGGCATCCAGTGTAGTGTTCTTCCAGTGGCCTGCAAACAACATAAGGGGACCTCCAGTGAGGGGAAGGGGGGTCCCATTATTTTCTGCATCGGAAAGTGTGGGAATTGTCTCTGAAGGCGCTCATTCTTGGAAGTTGTTGTCTGCTTCTGCTGGAGAGACCAAAGCAATTTCCATGGAACCTAGATCTGTAAAAGAAGGGCCTCTGCTGATGGGGGAAGCTAGCCCAGGCCTCCCCCAACCTGAAGGGTAAACTGTCTATAATAGGATGCAGACCTGAAATCAGTGTGTTTACTTAAAGATGGCAAGACCTTCCCCTTCTCCCTTGTCTCAAGGAGGAAGGGCTCAAGAGATTGGCCAAACAAGGCCTCCCCTTCAAATGGGGCTGCTGTCAACTTCCATTTGTTTTTCATACTCATTTACCAATGGCGGAGCCAGATCATCCAATGGTGGAGTCAGATCCAAATAGTGAGGGCAGCCATTCCTCTCGATCCATAGCCATGGAGAGCAGTGCCAAACACTGATCGAATTGAAAGCAGTTCTCCATGGAAAGAGAAGCTAAGAATTGCCTGGTGTTTTCTTTACTAACAATCCTAACTGAAATTAAGCTAAGGAGAAATCTCAAGAAATCTCTTTCCGAGCTAGGACTGAGGTGAAGAACTGGACTGTTAGCAGGAAGGCTATCCTAAATGTTACAACTCAATCATAGAGCTGGAGGACTAGAGCTACCCACCCTGGCCTCTCCAGAGGATGCCATGGAGAAGTTATTAGACTAAAACTAGATTTAGGAAGATAAATAAACAGGTCAAAAGAGACCCATTCTCTCAGAACATTCATGATAAGGGAATAGCTAAGCAGCTTTATACACGGAAAAATGAAAAGTAAATAAAATTATCTTAGTTGAATACTCAAGGCTTGTCAATCTAATTAAACAGCTATGGTTTTATAGTACAGAACCCCTCACATCCAAACCTATTCACAGTTCTATTTATTTTACAAAGTTTACATGACCTCATTTTAAATTAGCTGAAGGGCAAAACATGTAAGATGTTCCAAAATACACTATGGTTGGGAAGTGTGTGATTTCCTCCAAAAAAGAACAGTACACAGAAAAGAAAAACATATGACAAAATCCTGGACGATTCCTAGCTCCCTTATCTTGTCAATTCCAGCTGAAACTAATTGTGGCTATACCTATTCAGCCAGCCAATAAACATTAATTGCTTTTGTATGTTTGATGTTTGTGCATTTAACTCAAACAACAAAAGGGCAAATGAGTCAATTAAATAATTCATTAATTAAAATTAATTGTGAAACAAAGTATTTCCTTTACAAAATGAACTGTTTGCTAACAGAATATATAAGTATCATTATGGTAACTATCAGGCAGATACCTTTGTGTGTTATCTATCAATGCTACCATGGAAGCATATGATTATCTAATAAACATATAGAGTGTACCCATACCTGTATTACCATCAACTAAAAAAAGAACCATTAGCATTAAAACAATATTGTAGATTCAACTCAAAACTCTCTAAAGAAGTGGATATGGATTAACAATTGATTTTTGAGAATACATGTACAACTTTGTCAAAACTATAGCAACGTACAGCCACTGGTCAAATATTACATTACTTTATGCAGTACATTTACAGCTTCATATTTATTCTTACGGTATAATACTTTCTCAGAAATAAATCCTAATAGGTTTCATTGAATCTGTTTCCACGAAAATGTACGAGCAAATAGAGACAACTGACCAATGACATTGCTCATCTCAACAAATATTCCTTTGCAAAGATTTCATACGGATGCTTAAATAATAAATAGAGAAAAGGACACTGAAGTAAGAGTCGTTCATATGTCATCTGTTCTTTGTTCTGTTTCTTTGTGGTGATTATTTGGTACTAATTGTTGCAAAATATCAAACTCCTCAAATTTCCAAAGGAATTGCCATGTTTAAATATATCAAACATATTTCTAATAAGTAAGAGGATTGTAGCAAGAATGATGTTAAGAGTTTGTAAATACGTAGTTAAAATTTCTCTCTTTCTTTACATCATACACTTACCCAACCCTCTTTTGAATAGTCTATGTAAGACATGATCCAAAGTGAAAGTTAGCACTAGGATACCACTTCTATTTTTAGCAACTCAGGTTTGTTTGGGCAGCTCTGGATTTGTAATGTCTCTAATGCCTGAAGGTACCGTATTTTTCAGAGTATAAGATGCACTAGAGTATAAGACACACCTGATCCAAATGGTGTAGTAATATATTATTTAATAAAATACCAGTATAGCAGAATACTTTTTACAAACATGTATACATTTTACAACCATGTACACTTTTTACAAACTTCAAACTTGACAGTTTTAAGACTTGTGGACTTCAACTCCCAGAATTCTTCCTCCAGTCATGCTAGCTCAGTAATCGGAGTTGAAGTCCACAAATCTTAAATTTGCCAAGTTTGAAGACCCTTGCCCTCCTAACTCCTAACCCAAGACTAGTAGACTTCAACTCCCAGAATTCCTCCTCCAGTCATGCTAGATTGGATAATTAGAAGGCAAAAACACCCCAGTTTTTGCAACAAAAAAAAAGGAGGGAGGTCATTTTTGCCTGTTTTTTTGCAAAAATGGGGTGGCAAAAGGGTCTGGGAAGCCTGCAGGGAGCTCCTGGGTACTGGGGGAGTGGCAAAAATGCCGCTTTTGCAAAAAATGGGCAATTTTTTTGCCTATTCTCTCTGACATTTCACCTTCTTTTTTGGGGGGGGGGGGGCTCTTATACTCCGAAAAATACAGTAATTGAAAGACTGTAGCACAATTGGCAACTGTCATAAAACAAATTAGTATTATTAAATAAAATAGAACCGTTAGATTCACATTAATGTTTATGAAACATTGCCTTCCAAGGCCCAGACTAAGATCAGGATGTTCAGTTTGATTCAGCTATTGTTGTAAAAGTCAATATAATGAATTCTGACTACTCTTAAATGTGTATTAAATTGTAACTAGAAATGCCCAAAAATTCCATGAAGATGAGATAGTATCATTGCAAAGTCCATGAAGGAAAAGGTATTTCTTCATCTATGGCTGAGATGAAATGCGCTCAAAAAGGATGGGAATCAAAATGCTTTGCCCTTGTCAAATAGTATGGGAGTTGTAGCCTTGTTTTCATGCATACAATTGTGGACATCTTCAAATGCTGTTCAGAAACCTGTGATAGAAATTCATGATACTCTTGCTTTAAGTCAAAACATGAAACAGCTTGAAATTTGCCTCCTTTTCCAAAACTGCTTTTTGGTGCATAAGAACAGCCGTTTAGTTAAGAATTAATTTATCGAAGTTTCTTTACAAAGTTTCCTATTCTAGGTGAGATTCCAACTTAAAATCCCCACCCACCCTCATACTAAGCCTATAGCTTTATTCTAGAGCATTTTTCCTCAAGGAAAGCCTAGGAAAGAATAATCACAGTTTTTTGTTCACATTGCTCACATCTCTTTTCCTCAATTTTATGCAACTCCCCCAGGTAGATTAAAAAATATATTGGGGCAGGGGCATTTTTGTTTCATATTGCTCTGCAGAATCCCAATCACATATCCCACAGAATAAATAATACTATAGAATGCTATGGTGAAGTCTGTCTAACTCTAGGGGGCTATGATCATTTCTATTTGTTTGGGAGTCAGTTTAGTGTAGTAATTAAGGCCTCAGGTTAGAAACTGGGAGAATGTGAGTTTAGGACCCACCTTAAACACAATGCCAGCTGGGTGATCTTGGGCTAATCACTTTTTCTCAGCCCTAGGAAGGTGGCAACAGAAAACTGCTTCTGAAAACATCTTGTCAAGAAAAATTCAGGGATTTGTTCAGGCAGAGTTGAGTACAAACGAACGGAAGAAATAGCGTAACTTCCATTCTTGCTAATCAGAAAAGCAAATCTAAAATAAACACAACCGACCAAAGTGGCAAGCAGACAACCTATTAAGCATGAAATAAGCAAGTGGCTTATAAACTACTGATTTAATCAGCTTTAAACTATTCTATGATGCATGTATAGTGCATCACAGCTAGTATAATCAGACATTTTCTTTCCTGTATCATCTAAATGCAGACAGAGATTCTCTCTCTGTGTTTTGATGAGTGGGAAGAATATGATTTATTCTTATCTTTTTTAGTTAACTGCATATTGGTGTAATTTTGACGGGAGTCAATCTTAACTACAGTTTGTTCAAACAAAACACGCTTGAAATTGGCTTGTTATAATAAACTAGTATTAAAATTTACTCAAACTCTAGGAAAAAACGAAGCAAAAGTGGGCATATCAGGAGAGGCAATTGCTCATCTCACAGAGTCATCACTGGGGAAATAAGAGGAGGAATGTACCAGTATGTTCACCACCTTGAATTATTTATAAAAATGATAAAGGCAGATTTTTTTTTAAAAAAAATCTAATAATAAATAAATGTATACAATGTACAGTAGTACATGGTCCCCTTTTCCAGATAAATCTAAAGGTACAGTTTGGACATGGTATGGCACTTAAAAAGCAAAGTAAAACAAATAATCTGCAGAATGAAAGGAATATGGTTTCAAAATTTCAACACTGACTGAAGTGGGAGGAAAACAATTTAGAAAAATTAATTATAAAATTAGTTATACTAGCTTTAATCCTAAGAGGGAAGGCTTAGGTTTTTTTAAAAAAAAATCTTGTATCTGAAGAGAGAAATAATCTGAAATGATAAATACCAACATTGGTCCACAGAGAAAAGTAATTGGGGAAAATAGATTAGGTATGCATGTACGTCCTTGTATTCTTCCTGTTTTATTCCCTCAACTCCTCCATCTTCAGCCATGCAGTGATTTGGCAGGCAATTTTCAAAAGCCATTAACACACAAAAGCTATATTGTCTACCAAACTGCACTGTAAGCATCTGAGATATTTTTCTCATACAGTTGTCTTTACTGGACATAACTCACTAATGGATGAGCTTGCAACTTAATAAGGATTAGCTTGGATAAACAGACTGGTAGCTTTAGAATGTTATCTCTTTCGAGCTTTCTTTTCTTTTTTGTAAAGAAAGCCACTATCCATCTCTCATAATCTGTTCACTTGATGCAGGTATGTTTGGGGGGGGAGGGGAGGAATAAGAAAGAGTAATGTTACAAGTCTTTCCCCATTACAGTGTGGTTTTCAATGATTAAATGGTTCACAACCTGCTTTATTTTGGGGTACTGAACCACATCATAAGAAAAGAAGAATTGGCAATAGCAATAATGCTTAGACTTATATACAGCTTTAAAGTGCTTTAAAGCCCCCTCTAAGCAGTTTTACACAATCAGCATATTTCTCCCAACATTCTGGGCTCTCATTTTACCCACGATAAAATGAGAATGCAGGGTAGCAAAAAAACTCCCCAAACGCGTCCCTGTACGTGATTTTGCTACCTGCACAGGTACAAGAAACATAATTGTGCTCAATCCCGTACTCACATTCCAGAGCCGCAGAGTTGCGCACAATTAGACGTTCCGGCAGCAGCCCACTTCTGGTTGGAAGGATGGAAAGCTGAGTCAACCCTGAGCCTGGGGGGATTTGAACTGCAAAATTGCAGACAGCTGGTAGTCAGCAGATGTGGCCTGCAATACTGCACTGTAACCACTACGCCACCGAAAGAGCTGAAGTCAAATAAACCCATCTCCTTTTTTAGATCTATTTTTTTTTTCATTCAAGCAAGGTTAAGTAGTATGTTTGATTAACTCAATGCCTAAGTAGTCATAAAACAAAAGGGGTGCTGGTCTTACCTGGTATGCTTCTTTTTGTTATTCATGAAGTTCAATCAGCTGTTGCAGAACCTAAAATCTTCCAGGGTCTCACTGTATCTCAAGTGTAAAACCTCCCTGGGTCAAGTCAACTTCAATTTAACTTAATTATATTTGTACTGAAATTTGGTAGACATCAGTAAATACCAGTACATTTAAGTTTAACACCAAAATTGTTCCTTCTTCACCACCTCCTTCTTCCCAAACTGGAAACAGTATCACACCTGACATTCAGATACAGGTACAAATTCAGATACAGCATCTTATCTTAGAGATAGGAGGCTAAGTCTCATCAAAATTTCTGTCGCTAAGTAATGTGATCATAAAGCATCATGTTACATGCTGCTTAGTAACACCACATTGCCTAGTAACAGCAATCCTAGCCATTCCTATTGCCATTATTAATTGAATACCACTGATCATTAGGCAAGGGCCCACCCAGGCCATGGTTGGCTTGCTCCCGCCCAATCCTGAGCCTCAATGAGGTAAAGGGTCTGCCTCCTTTTCAACTTCCTCACCTGCCTTTTTGCCTGCTTTGTATTCTGCTGCCTTTGGTGGTCTTTTTGCTCCATACTCTCTGGCCCCGCACTCTTTGGTCCTGCCACTCCTGGTGACCTTTGCCTTCTTCATCTTTACCCACCTAACCCAATGTGAAGCAGCTGCTGGATAGACCAGGCCTTTTTTCCCAAGACAATTCTCCATGCACAGCATGGACCATTTTCGGACACTACAGAAAGCAACCTGGGGGCAGCCATCAGTTGCCTTGTATGAGGCCAGGATGGAGCATTTTTTCAGCAGCGGAAGAAAGATAGTGAAAGTCAAATGAGGATGGCAAGGCAGCAAAGCTGACAGGGCCAGCAAATTCAGAAGAGAAGGCAGCAAGCCCAGAGTGGCAGGGCTATTAAGTGAAAAGCTTAGCAGCAAGACCAATTTGGATCGGGACTCACTGCTCACAGTCACTCATGCCCTCATCACCTCAAGATTCGACTACTGTAATGCTCTCTACCTGGAGCTACTTTTGAAAAGTGTTCGGAAACTTCAGATCGTGCAGAATGCAGCTGTGAGAGCAATCATGGACTTCCCAAGGTATGCCCATGTTACTCCAACACTCCACAGTCTGCATTGGTTGCCGATCAATTTCCGGTCACAATTCAAAGTGTTGGTTATGACCTATAAAGCTCTTCATGGCATCGGACCAGAATATCTCCAGGACTGCCTTCTGCCGCACGAATCCCAGCGACCGATTAGGTCCCACAGAGTTGGCCTTCTCCGGGTCCCGTCGACTAAACAGTGTCATTTGGCGGGGCCCAGGGGAAGAGCCTTCTCTGTGGCGGCCCCGACACTCTGGAACCAGCTCTCCCCTGAGATTAGAACTGCCCCCACCCTCCTGGTCTTTCGTAAGCTCCTTAAAACCCACATCTGGCGTCAGGCATGGGGGAACTGAGATAACTTCCCCAGACCTATACTGTTTATGTATAGTATGTTGTGTGTATGTTTTCTTAAATTATGGGTTTTTAGTTTTAATTATTAGATTTGTATTGTACATTGTTTTTTTCTATTACTGTTGTGAGCCGCCCCGAGTCTACGGAGAGGGGCGGCATACAAATTAATCAATTAATTAAATAAATAAATAATCAAATAAATAAATAAATAAATGGAGTGCGGGTCTAGCAAAGTGCAGGGTGGCAGTGATGCCTGAAGCTTTGGGATGTAGAACTGGGGTGGCTGCCAATGGCAAAAAGTTTGGGAAGGCACTCCTTGGCAGTGGTGGTACTGGGAGTGAAGTAATGGCCCAGAGGTGGTGACATCGGGCTGACACTGCTACACATTCTGGGTCTCTATTGCAGTCCCAGTGATACTCCAAAGGAATGCTACTGTACAGGACATTATAACCTAGCTCACCTTTCATATCAAACCATAATGTGGTTTGCCTTTTTAAAAAATTTGGTGTGTGAGTCATAAAATACGCTGGGGAATTAATTAAACACTGACATCTATTGGGACCCACCTAGCAAACACTTCTCTATTGCGGTGCCTACTCTCTAGAACAAAATCCCTCCTGTAAGACTTCTGTAAGGCTCCCACCGTGATAATGTTCTGAAAATACTTGAAATATTTCAGTTCTTTTTACCTGGCCTTTGGATAAGGACATTGAAAACTGTAGCTTTTTCTTTAGTATGTTATATGTGGTCTTCCCTTCACCCCCACTTCATGGTGGGGTAGTTGTTTTTTAAAACTTTTTAAAATGTGGGCTGGTCAAAGTTGTTTGGAGTCAGGCATCCTCTAAATTGAATAAAATAGACATAAATAAAGTTAAGCAGGCGTTCAGCTTAATTAGCTTTTAAGTAAGGAAAGACACTGTACAAAACTGGGCGAGGCAAATTTCCTGTGGCCATAGTTACTGTTTTGTACTGTTTTTCATGCAACTCACAATTCCCTATCCCTGCCTTAACATAACAATGCATAAAGCCACCCCATTTTTTTAAAAAAAGAAATCATGAATAAACCAATATTTTGAGGCTCTTATGGAAAAATAATAACTTGTCAAAATAAAGTTGCATCTTCTTTAACTGGATGCACTGAATTAATTTCTTATCCTGTATAAGGGAAGGTCCGTTTCCTCCAGAAAGTAAGATGAGGAACTGACAAGGAGCAGTTGTTTCTGTAAAAATAGTCCATCAAGCAGAGCTAGCATTGACTCTTCCATTCAATGAGCCTCACTTGTGTATCTACATAAACAAATACAGTTTCATCCTTCTGTCTGAGACTCCTAAACATGTGTTCTGCTTTGAAGGCTCAATTCCTTTTCTTCCACAATGCTTTATGACTCCATTTCCTACTCACGCAGAAAATGAATACACTCCTCCCCCCTTTCCAGAGAACACAATTGTTGTTTTCAGGTTTCATTCACTGCATTTACTAGAATTGAAATATGATCTTGGAAGCCTATTTACTTGTAGCACTACAATTCTGTTGGGAGAATTGAGGACACTTATTTACCTTCATCAAAGTCACTGGAAAATTAGTTTCAAGCAGCAAAAAGTTTATTTTCTAGCAGTTTTCTCATTTTATTTCCCCAGCCCCAGTGAGTAGCATAACAAAAGTAGTGTAGGAATCACCAGCACATGAATCACTCCCTAGTCACGCATATTTTTCCTGAACAAAGTGATTCAGCTTTTCAGAATTTAGTACCTAACTGAATCAGTGTCCTACTTTCTACCCAAGATCACTAAAACTTCCAAGTTTGGCTGCAACAAAGAGGCCCCTAGAAAGTGTTCAGAGAAGAGTAACAAAGATGATTTGGGGTGTGGAGGCTAAAACATATTAAAAATGGTTGCAGAAATTGGATATATCTAGTATAATAAAGAGGCATACTGGGATGACATGACAGCAGTGTTCTATTATTGGGTTTAGGACTTTTTGCCTCCTATCCTTGGCCACGCCTATTTCGCTTCCAGAGTTCTACCTCTGGCCATTCACCACTAAACTGTCTCCTGACATGCCTTTAGCTATTTGCCACAGGCAATAACTATCCCGGGGAGACAAAAAATTCAGGAGGAACCATCCTTCTGTGAATTGGCCGTGCCCAAGTGTGTAGGATGGAAGGTCCAGGACTGTGGCCCACTGCCCAGGGCATATCAGCTGAGGAGAAAATTTAGCGGAGAATGGCCAGAGGCGGAACTCTGGAGGCAAAATTGGTGCAGCCAAGGGTAGGAGACAAAAAGTCCCATTCGGTCCAATATCTAAGGGGCTGCCACAACGAAGAGGGGGTCAACTTATTCTCAAAAGAACCTGAAGGTGGGACAAGAGGAAACAAATGGAAACTTATCAAGGAGAGATCAAACCTAGCTTGAGCAGAAGTTTGGACCAGAAGATCTCTTAGATCTTTCCCAACTCTGTTAAGTCTGTTAATTCTTAATATTACATATAAAGAAATGTAAAATGCACTTTATTCTACATTGATTACATATTATTGTTTTACTGTAACAATCTTCTCTGTTTATTGTGAAAAGAACAGTAATTTAAAAATCGGAACCCAAGAACAAATTGTACACTTCCATCATTAGGATAAATTCTTCTCCCTGTCTTCACAATTATGGTTAACAGTTATTTTTGGTACTATTAAGCAGGATTCCCATATATATAATTGCAGCTGAAATATTATTTTCTATTCTTAGTTCGCTTGGAATCTCAAGCAGGCAAAATGGTGATAACAGTGTCATGGAAAGCCATAGCTTTGTAAGAAAAGGAGACAATATTACATGGCTAGATGAGACTCCAAGGAGATGATCTGTGATCATACAGGCCACACTTCTTTCCTAACTGAAATTTAAGTATCAGAAATCATAATTTTATTTGCAAGGAAAAGGGATAGGGTTGAGGAGAATGCGGTGGTAAATAAGAGTAAGTAGAAATTGATTTTACTTATTAACAACTGCATCACATACTGCCTTATTATAGTATTGTAATTTTTCCCTGGGACACCCTTGAAATGCAGCCTAATAGACAATTTCTCAAATCAAAATTTGCAGTAGTTTGAACTATATATCAGATGACCCACAAATGTCAACAAAGGGACTACAATTCAGTCTAGATATCGAACCAATGCAACAATAAGGAACTTAACTATGGGCAGAGGCAGGCAACTTTTTTGGCTTGGTAGGAGGGAAACACACTTTTACAACACATATTTTTGTCTCTTATGCCACAGGGAGGAGATCTCTAGGAATGCAATGATGTCATGGAATAAGCAGGATAAACTTTTATTTTATCCTTTTTTTTTCACCCAAATCAGAAATATTACTGCTGCATTTTAGCAGAGTGGTTTTATAGAACTTTGGGGCTGCAATATTGATGTCATGATCAAGCCATGATTCAAAAATATGACCAGAAGTTTATTAGCAAACCATGATTTGAACATATTAAGAATTAGTATTGTGTTTGAACTCTTTGTTTTTATTACCACTCTTGCTTTCTCTCTAATAACCATTCTAATTGATAAGCAGTTCTGAATTGTAGGTTTGGAACTTCAACTACCATGCTACAATTTAAACTTCAGGTGATCCTTGCTTACCAGTCACTTACTCACTGACTCATTGACGACAATGGCACCGAGCAAGTGGTACTTATAACTGGTTCTCAAAGTTCTGTCCATCACAGCATCCCTACTGTTAAATAATTGCAGCCCAGATGCTCAGCCGCTAGTTCATTACATGATCACAGCGTCACATGATCACCATACGCAATCTTCACTGTTGACATCCAACAAGCAAAGTCAAAATGGAGAAGCCAAAAAGAAGATATATAACTCTCTTTAACAATGGCAACCAGAAACTGCTGGAAATGCCATTGCTAAGAAGTATGGTCACATGTGTTGTGCTTTGCATCTATGTGGCTTAGCAACAGAAATTATAGTACCAATTATTGTCATTAACCAACCAAGGACTACCCAGGTCAGGGTCCCCAAACTTGGCAACTTTAAGACTTTCAACTCCCAGAATTCTCCAGCTAGCTATGCTGGATTCTGGGAGTGGAAGTCCACAAGTCTTAAAGTTGCCAAGTTTGAAGACCTCTGACCTAGATGAATAAGGCAAATCAGGTATCAGAGTTGGTCAGACTGAATCTATGGGGCCTTAAGCACTGGAATGTTAAACTAGGTAACTACAGAATTATTTGTCCAACTAGCATAACATAGTGTTTTCATGTTTTCCAAGCTGCCTGTTTCCCACTTTTAAAACCTTATTGGCACTAGAATTGAACTGAAAATTCACAATGAGCGATAAGCTCCTACATTGGCTATATTAGCTTTGCACATTTTTTAAAGCAAGGGTGCATTTTTGTTTTGTTTGGACTAGCTAAGTAAGTTTGTTCAAGCAAGGATTAACTTCAGAGTAAGAAAACTAAGCTATATTTCAAAGTCTGAATACATTTTGTGACATTAGTATATAAGACATTGTTATTGGAAATACAGTACTTTTAATGTTAATGTTATTGGAAAAGATCCATATAGATATGTTTCCCAGAATTATAACACAAAGTGCTAATAATTCCCTAGTGTGGTTTCTAAGGAAGCAAAGCTTATATTGAGAAGCATTAACCATATGGGCAATAGTTATTTCTCTCTACATGTGGGGACATGCATTCTATATTAGACATTTTTCCTGTATGACAAGAGAGAAATCATCTCAAACTTTCAAAACAGTAGAAAGTTACACAAATATTAGAAAATGGCCAATTTAAAATCCTTTTGAGTTATGTCTTGATTACAACTTAAGAACTATCCAATGGATCAAGCAATAAGTTTGACTCTTTGAACAAGTTTATATATATATATATATATATATATATATATATATATATATATATATATATATATATATTCTTTTTTTTAAAGCAATATACAGTATTACTCTATCAGATGCTAAGCATTACCTCTCAATATTGAGGATTTTGACTTTGACTTTCTAGAACTATTGCTTGAACTAGTACTACAACTAAAGAAAAAAGCTACAATTCTGATCCATTTCTAAGATTTTGGCATGAATTTTTCCTATTCTTATCTCTGGAGATGATTATTGTTGAACTTTGGATCTTTGTGGTGTGGGAAAAAATATGCCCATCCACCTTGTGAGATACACCTTTGGCCAGCAAAAATCAGTAATACAAAACACTGTGAGAAAAACATAGGTATTGTAGCTCTCGGCTTCAATAGTTCATTTAGTGACTGTCTGAAGTTACAATGGTACTGAAAAAATATTTTTCACATTTAGGAACATTGATCACCCTGATCATGTGAACAAAATTCTGATTCTTGATAACTGGTTCACATGTATGATGGCTGCAGTATCTCAGGGTCACGTTATCACCCTTTGTGATCTTCTGAAAAGCAAAGTCAATGAGGAACCTAGATTCACTTAACAACCGTATCACTGACTTAACCACAGCAATGATTCACTTAACAACTGTGGCAAGAAAGGGCAAAATAGGGCAAAATTAACTTTAAAAACTGTTTCAGCAACATAAATTTTGGGCTCAATTGTGATCGTAAGTCAAGGATGACCTGTAGAGCAAAATGCAGGCTTTCAATCCAACAACTGTGTTACATCCATCCAGCTATACAATCCAATTCACTCTAATTTTACAATCTGAGCACCTGCAGGTAATGCTAGCTTCTAATGGCTTTCTGAACGGTAAGAGGGTTGGAACCTGCCAGTTTTAGAGGATACGGTGTTCCATAATGGAGGAGCCATTAAAGAAAAGTACATCAGAGTTCCTACTAGATTGATTGATTATGTATGTATGTATGTAGATGTGTTATGTATGTGTGTGTGCGTGTATGTATGTATGTATTACCCCACCTTTATTTTTACAAATAACTCAAGGCGACAAATATATCCAACACACTTTTCTCCTCCTATTTTCCTTTCCCTACAACCATCCTGTGGATTGGGGTGGGCCGAGAGTAACTAGGCAAAGTTACCCAGCTGGCTTTCATGACAGGTCTTGGAACTCATGGTCTCCTACTCTCTAGCCTTATGGTGTCTATGTCTACAGGAATATGTGGAGAAAGAAATCAGGAACTGACCTGTTTTATCCGGTCAAGCGAGACAGGTAAATAACCTAAGAAAGTGATGTCCGCGCACATAATCTGATCCTTATGACCACAATTAGGACCAAGATCTTGGGGGTTGAGAGAAATGATCATTAAACAAACTGTTAAGTGACTGCCCGTATGACTGTTCAACTGAAATCACAGCATTACTGGTTATGGTTGTTAAGCAGACAGAACCTCAGGAGAATTGGGAAGACCTCCACTCAGGAACTGAAAATCCTCCCTTTTGAAATCTAAGGTTTTGGTCCATGAACACAGAGATACTTGTGCAAGGTCTGTGCCTGGCTTCCCCCACCCTGCAGAGTTCCCCCACACACACCAACTTTATCTTTCTGCCCTGACTCTCTGATCTCTGCTTGGATTTCAGCTCCTTCTTGTCTCTGAGGCTGAAAGACTTGCTTGCCAAAGGAGTTCCCCTTGTGGCACAGAAGGAAACTCATTCAGCAGAGTTCAGGAACAAGATTGAAATCTTCAGGATTTCCAGCAGTCCCTAGAGAAGAAAGGGAGTTCTCTCAGCCAGCAGCAGTAGCTTGCAATCTTTCCTGCTGGCTTCCCTACTGACTTCTGGGGAAGCTGGTAGAGAAAATTGCAAATAGTGATCATATGATTGTAGAGTTCTCGGGAACCAGTTGCATAGTTCCCTCTAAGCTGAGCAGTGAGCAATCGCTCACTTAAAAATCATCATCAACTCAGAGTTTTCCAAACCTGCCCAGAAGCCGAGAGGGAAAGAGTGAGAGGGAAGGAGAGAGAGAAGAAGAGAGGAAGAGAGAGAAACAGATAGAAAAAAGAGAGGAAGGAAAAGAGAAAGAAAAAGAATGGGAGTAAAGAAGAGAGAAAGAAAATCAAAATCTAGTTTGAAACTAGCTCAACTATTTAAGTGGCATTTTGATATTGATAGAGCTGCCCTATTATTTATTTGTTTGTTTGTTTGTTTATTTATTTATTTCTGTGCCGCCCAGTCCCAAAGGGACTGCCGCTCAGACACTATACTTTTCCGCCCACCCCCCCAAAAAATTAGAGGGAACACTGACCAGTTGTAAGTGCAAAAAGGTTGCAAAGGTATGATCAGGTGACTCTACAAAGGTAGTGCTGTAACATTTTGCAATGCCCAATGGTGTTACATGGGCTGTGTTATGGTTAGCTCTGGCCCAGCTCCTGCCTCAAGGATTGTGGATGTGGGGGAGACATCCACATGCTGCAGGCCTATTTTGTTCTTCTGTTTCCCCTGTTCTGTCCAAGAAGACATGAGTGACAGGGAGGAGGAGAGTGTGGCAGACAGCTCAGAAGGAGATCAATTATCTAGCTCCTCCTTGGATTCGAACAAGAGTTAATGATGCAGCCACGCACGAGGAGAGCGATGCATAGGCAGCAACAGCTGAGAGATTATTATCAAAGAAAATGAGGCCACCTGTGGTTGGGTGGGGCTGTGGTAATTAGTGAGGATTGGCCATTGTGGAGGATTATCTGATCCTTGTGCTTTGTGCCTGCTTTGCTGACTTTGACCTTTGTGTGCTGATTTTTTCCTGCTTTGAAACTAAACCAGAGCAAAGTGTGTTTCACTTTGTGAAAGAAGAAGGACTGTGAATTGCCTCACAGCTGCAAGCTAAGTATCACAGAACTGATAAGGGACTTGTACTAATTACCAGTTTGTTTGGAGACAAGTGCTCTTTGCTATACAAAAAGAGTGCTTCGTTTATTTGCATTTTCGGTATAAAGAACATTGTTTTGAATTTTCAAACGTGTGTGTCTGAAATTGTATCTGTGCATTTTCGGGAGGATTCTACCAGAGAGCTCGACAGAACAGGCTGTAAAGGAACGTTGGCTTACCTTAATCCTCTGTGCGCTGCGGGAGAAAGACCCTTTCTGAGGTTGTCATAATTCTAGGCCATTGTCAAAGCAAGCTAAATACTGCCTGTATTCAATCAAGATTCATATTTTTCCAGATTCCGCAAATCATTTTATTAAGAAACAGAACAGTTGGAAAACCATTTTTTTGCCATTTGATTACTGAAGCCTCAAATAAAATTGAATGCATGGCTCTTTAACTGGTGTGGTGACCTGGAGAATAGGAAGGCACCGTAAATTGGCTTAAGGAGAGCCCATGGCTCGTTAACTGGCCAAGGTAGTACTGGGGAGGGAGTTCCTGTAGCCAGCCACTTGCCTATGAAGTCGGTTGAGTTCGCTAATTTCTCCTCCTCTGAAAACTTAAATCCAATGGTTTAGTCTGGAGCTGCAAGTCCCCAGCCCTAACAAGAGCTGGTGAGGTGAGCCCTAATAAGGGCTGTTGAAGCAGGAAAAGTTGAAATAATTTAAATCTAATTTAAGATAGCATAGGATTAAACCGATTAGGAACTAAAGCAGAGCAAGAAAAGGTTAGGACAGATTAGAAAGGGACAAAATAAAAACAAAAATCTATAATCCCAGGAGGGATCTCCTTGAAGGATCAAGTCAGATCTGGGATCTCAAGGTGCATCCAAGCAAGTAATCAAATGACTGACTCAATCCTCAAGATGATTGGTCAAGGAACTCCCCATTGCGAAGGCTGATTCCATCACACGAAGGAGAACTGAATGTAGACATGTGGTCTGCCAACATTTAACATCAGCTTGAGAATTCTGATATTAAACAAGCATCTTGACCCATTTCACGTGAAGAAAGGCAGGAATTAATGAAAAGGAGAAACAGTGTCATTCATGTTCCCCAAACTACAAACTGATCATTTCTACCAGCATAATCCAAAAAGCTTTTATTCACATTCTAGTTCCATAAAAGAAGATTCCATGTGTAGGATATGGTCATGCTACAAAACTCTCAACATCCCTGCCAGCCTCTCATCTTAGATAATAAGTTGCCAGCTTAGACATTTCAGTCAACATTTTCTTGAAATGTTGTATCTTGAAGCCTCCAAACTCTGAAAGTTGAAATTTTTGGGGAAGAGATTGTATCCATTCCAAAATTAATCTAGTCTCCAAACAGAGGAATGGGGAAAAGTTAACTAAGTACTGTGTTAAAGGCATATCCCTTTGTGAAGATTTTTAGCAGCTCTATTTTTATGCCCTTTGGCATTCATTACATGTGACAACTTAAAAGTTAAAAATAATTTTTAACATTCTCCTTTTTCTTGTTGTGTTGTTTTTTTTTTAAAAAAAAACAGAAGTATGGTAGAATTCATACCTTTGTGAGACTGATCTCCCTCACACTGTCTTCCAGGAAGACAGGAGGTAGAAAAAAAGTCATGTAGACTTAGAGGGCTTCTGGAAGAGCTGGTTTGACATCTTCATCAGCCTGGGGTCAAGCCTACTGTTGCTCCATGACAAACCAGAAAGGCTATTGTTTCTTTGCTTAGTTGCTAGATATACATCCCTTCAGGCCCTCAAAGCACTATAAACACCACTCCCACCTCCCATTTTTCATCACAGTAACAATTTGTCAGGTATATTGAGAATATAACTCAGTCAGCTTCCATGTCTGATGTGGAGTTAAACCCAAGCCGCCTTTATCGAACCTCCTTGCTCATATCCTCATATTGCATTCCTATGAAACTATACTCTGCTCACTCCATTTCCATATAATTTAGTTCTTATTATGACTCCTCCGTTACAAAATGATACAAATTAAGCTGAAAAACTAAGCTTCTGCAGTCAACTACAGTTGAAAACAATTTAGATGACCTTAAAGCAATCCCTGGTACCTTACCAATAAGCATTCATATGAGCCAAACGTCTATTTTTTATTTATCTCAGCTACCATGATATCTACATTCTTTCTAGATACTTTGATTCAAAGATATCGCCACACAATACACACAACAAAGCCATTTTTTACTATTACATCCTATTTGTTCTATTTCAAAAGCAGCCATTTAAGTCAATCTATAAAATATATTAAAAATACAATTTAACCATGCTTATGAAAGACAAGACAGGACAAGACAAGACAATCAAGCCCGTAAAGTAAACATCCTTTGATATGAATTGCAATAAAAGGGGGGAAATGGCCTTTCCTTTAAGTTCAAGCAAGTAAAGTTGATGTTAATTCATATTTGTCATGTCATAGAAGAACAATTATCATCTATCTATATCTTATCCTATCATTTGCTCTACCCAGGAATCTGATTTGCATAATATTTGGCTGAATGTGTGTTTCACTTGAAGCCTCTCAGGAGTCTGCAAAGAGGGGCGGCATACAAATTTAATAAATATCCCACTTGAAATTTCATCCAAAAAAAAACAACTAGGCCATAAACCACTAGAGGAGCAGCCCTCATGATTTTGTAAAAATATTAGTAATCAAAAAGTGTTGGAGAAAATTGCAAAAAGAAAATCACCAGAAAAGCATCATTTTGCTTCAAAAGGATATGAAGAAAAATGTTAAACTAAACATGAGTTTTAGCAATAACTCTATAACCCATAACACCTTGGATCATAATTTCAGTAATATTTCCCTACTAGATTTCTCAATGCCTTCAGCAATGGCAGAGTTTCTAATGTACTTGGATAAGTTCTTAAAAATTCAGGGATATTCAGAGATATATCTGCTTGAAATTAGTCCATGTCAAGCTATATAGCACAATAAAACATCAACAATTGACCACAGAAATATTTTATGACATGTTGTCATATGTAATAAAATGTGTAATAAAATTTGCCAAATGGGTCTTCGATTTTGGATGTATTCTATAAGTTAGCTCATTTGCAGTACCATAGTACAATACATTTTGCCCTATGAGATACCATTTTGCTCAGTTAAAAGTTACAGTCACCAAAGATTTAGTAGTATACAGATATTTTTTTCAAAAATTGTAAGATGTCACACAACTTGATTTCATGGAGAAAGAATAGATCATGATACATGTAATGAAAGATTACCGTTCCTTAGGATAATATTAAAATATTGGTTCCGTTTAGAGAAATACTTTTTAAGTTATAATCAATAGAAATTCATCACATACACAATCAAAGGTAATTATAACCATAAATGACAAATTTCTCTCAGAACATCATTTCCCAGTATTCATCTTCTGCTTTATGAGGCAGTCTCAAAGGACTGTTATATGTCTTCTTTGGCATATCTTATGTTCTTTAGAGCTATTTTTATTTATATTGGTGTATATGTAGCATTGTCTATATTAAAATTATTGTAGCTGTCCACTACAGAAAACTTTCTTGTTATTTTTCCCTGGCCCCCTCTCCTTATAAATAAAACAGCCACCACAGGAAACAATGACAGCACTAATAAAGAGGTAAACTCAGCAGTGAAAAAATGTTCTTTAGGAACAATTGACATGGTTTAAATATCTATGCAGTGCATTTAATTACCAGGAAGTGGTTAAAATTAAAAGTTTGGATTTCATTATTTGGGATATTGTAAAAAAAAAAGTTTAACCTAATTTTCTGCAGGTGTAGGGTCCATTTTGGGGGGATCAATCAAGTACTTACTTGTTGTATAAGCCTGACATTGTGGACTAAGAGTGACTGGCCCAAAGTCACCCAGCCACATTTTATGCCTAAGGCAGGATCAAAAATACAGGTAGTCCTCAACTTATGACCACAATTGAGCCCAAAAACAAATGAAACATTTGTTAAGTGAATTTTGTCCCATTTTATGACCTTTCTTGCCACAGTTTTTACGTGAATCATTGAAATTGTTAAGTTAGTCACATGGTTGTTAAGTGAATCTGGTTTCTCAATTGGCTTTGCTTGCCAGAAGGTCGCAAAAGCTGAACAAATAACTCCAGGACAAACCAATTGTCATAAATATGAACCAGTTGCTAATAATCTGAATTTTGATCACTTGACCATGGCAATGCTGCATCGGCTGTAAGTGTGAAAATGGTCATAAGTCATTTTTTTCAGTGTCATTGTAACTTTGAACGGTCACTAAATGAACTATTGTAAGTCAAAGAATGCCTGTAATAGCATTCTAGTTTCTAGCCTGATGCTTTAACCACCAACTCAAATGGACTCTTACGGATTCTGTAAAAACTACTGAACAAAAAGACACTAATTCCATGTAAAGTAGTTCAAAAGATAGACAAAAATACCTTTGAACATTACATAACTTCTAAAACTTTTCTTGATCTAGTTTGTTCAAAGTCACTCCTTCATCTATTTTTAGAAAGCATTTTAAAAATGTAGACCATGAAGTGCTAAGCAGCACATCAGATCTAGTGGGTCAAATTATATAATTGCAGGGAACAGGAAAGAATGAGAGGTGAAGAACATGGCAAGAATTCTTTCTCAGACTTCATATATAGTACAACCAGAGATATTTTTACACAATGAATAATGCCTTTGTGATGCTTTTTAATATGCAAGTTCTATAGTGCCACTAATGTTAATTTTGCCAATTTAAAAAAATTGGCAGAATTCTATATACCAGTATATTAAAGTATTATGGTCACAGGCTTGATACACCATTCTTTCAAAAGATGCATATTGGATCTGGTGACAAATACTGTTTTATCTATTACCTTAAATATATAGGAATATTCCCATAGCATGCTGAGATACAGTATCTATCTACTGATTCTTAGGAAATAAAAATGTGCTGCAGGTTTTTTTTTTTTTTAAAGAAATGTCCTTAAGACGTAAGTCGGCTATCCAAACTAAATCATGTATCCAAACAATATAAAATAATTGTGAGTAGCCCTGGACTCAGGAAAAAAAAATAGACAGCTGTTGAAGGGTGGCAGGGGGAAGTGAATTCTCATAAACCTTATATAGAAAGAAAAGCTTTCTGCTAACAATGCAGAATCACTTATTG
This sequence comes from Erythrolamprus reginae, assembly GCF_031021105.1. NCBI lineage: Eukaryota > Metazoa > Chordata > Lepidosauria > Squamata > Dipsadidae > Erythrolamprus > Erythrolamprus reginae. The sequence continues at coordinate 156,722,808 of NC_091952.1, read as the reverse complement.
TATTTATTGTATTATTGTTTTTGCAAAGGAGTCTGGAAATTAATAAACTCTATTAACTTTTTTTTTAAGAAAGAATAGCTTTATGAAAGAAGATAGAAGTAGGCTTCACCACAGTTCAGTTTGAAGATCCCATAGGATCTTCTTCAGAAAGGATCAAGAAATCTAATCAATGATTGTAGTTTAGCTTAGAATCAAAGTTTATAGTCAATCTTCAGACTACATGGGGTGAAGATTAGCATTTTACAAACAGAAAGAAGTATTATTTCTATACTATACTACTTTGACAATCCAGACTTATATTCAGCTTGGCTAGACCTATCCAACTGTAAGCATAATCTCACTGTCTCTTAGATCTTTTCAGAAAAATGCAGCACTAATTGTAATTACAAAGCATCGCATACTAGTCTTCCTATATCTTTTCTTTCCTTCTAATCGGTGATCACCCCTACTCAACACCCCAGACTCTAACAAGCAAAATTTAAGACTGATTTAGACTAACTAGCCCAGTGGAAACAACTGGCAGCCCAGTCAATACATTCCATGCCATAAAAAGTTCATCCTTCCCAATGACTAATAACTCTCTTTTAACAGCTGCAGCATCAATTTAAATTCAAAGCCCACTCCCTCCTTTGCAATCCTAAAAGACCAGTCACTGTTACTCTCTAACTATATACTCCTACTTAAATGCTTGGAATGCTGCTCTTTGGCTTAATCTCCCCCTTCCCCCTCAAATCTGTGTAAATCACCCCTTTCTGCCAGTTTCCAGTTATTGTATTTCTTATCTCTCCTATTATCTCTCCTCCTTATGCTCCCATTCCAGGTTTTCTCTATACAAGTACTTATTAGGATGCTTTTCATAACATAAAATCATTGATCAACTAATACAAAAAGCTATTTTCAAGTCTTGGGGTATTATAATATATTGAAAATATTAGATAGCCTAGGATTTAACTATGACAAGTAAAAAAAGAAATCCCATCATCTCCTAGAATATGCCAGGTCATGACTCATTCTACAGCTCTTTAAATCACTTCTTACAGGAAGGAAATATTTGCCCATCACTATGAATTTAACAGGTTTTCACCTTTTCCATCAGTGCTAACAAGAAATGTTAATGCTTTTATTGAAAGATTCCCAGTAGTCTAATGGGTACCAACATACTGAATAAAATAATTTCTGAAAGAGAACAATCCATGGGGAATATGTTTTACAATGGAATTCAAAGAGGAAGAGGAAGAGGAAGACATCTTTATTTTAACCAGGAAGGGAAGCCACCCATTTCCTAAACTTCGCTGATTAAAACTGGTGTTACAATTTAGACTTCATAGGTAAGTCCACACTATATCAAAGCTACCCCAGTGACAAAAGGTAGCCCCAAATGCAAAAACAAGATAACAATTTACTATTCACACATAATCTCAAAACATCTTTGAAATGCAAGGCAAAGCGAATTAGACAATTCCAATTGGAATAATGCTGACCTTGTGAGACTATGAAACACTGTGATATTCAAATGATCTGAAATGCAAATTATATTGTAAACAATGCTGTATATTGAGTGATTTTTTAAAGCTGGAAAGAGTAAGAAGCTTCTGGCCTGAGCACTGTCCAGTGACGGTAATAATAAACAAGACTGAGGCTTTCTGAAGAACAGGATCCATATACTGTATCTACATTATTCATTATTCTATATTATTCATGTATCTACATTAAAATAATCTACATAATCTACATTATTCATTACAGTACTCTACTATACATACAATAAAGTAGCCTGAGCATATCCATTTCTGATCAGGTATGAATACAAGCCTCTAACATAATACCTTGAGTTTTCATTTGCCCCCATTGTTTTTTGTCCAAGAAAGTATAAACAATCCAAGCAAGCCAAAATGATGATGGATGAACAAGTTATACCCGGTTTTCCGTCTCCATGCCTATCGCAAAGGGAGGCTAACATGCAACCTTCACTCAACCGCCCTGCATTTCATTTTTCAAGAAATGAAACTCTCTAGATCTCAGCAGGCTTAGTCTGTTAAATGGCATTCAGATTGATACATTAGCAGGCTTCCATAGAAAAGATGACAAGCAACATATAGGTGGCGTTAATCAAGAACACAAGAATGCCACAAAAAAGAGGGAAATGCACTTTTTGACTTTTTGTCTATTACTGGTTAAGAAAAAAAGTGTTCAGAAAACTATTCCAAGTAGTAGTAGTTTTCTGACATGCTTTTCTTTCTGCATACTTTGCAACAGGCAGAGATTGTAATGAGACAGGCCTTACCTCCACAATATGAAGCCAGACCCACTGCTTTGGCTGAATTTGTCTAACACCATCAGTGATTCTTCCTTTGGTTCTAAATACTGTACTGTCAGTTTCACTTAAGGCAACAAAAGAGAAACCCACAACTTGCTACTTATATCCCAGGAACAGCACACACATACATACTTTCAAAAATAACACAGCATTTCTATGTCACTCATGCAAAGCACATACCCCAAGGCAATCCCTGTGACTGCTTGCTTTCTCTCTCTCCACAACTTTTAGAATATTTCCCTGACTTATGCTCCAAACACTGAAGTCCCCCCAAAAGTGGAAGCTGATTGACAGTTTGAACAATACAGATTCCCTTTTTGCTTGTACCTTCCTGGATAAAGTCTGAGGAAATTATTGTTTGCTTTTATTAGTTTTGTTTCCATTTCTAGCTAGTAGGCCATCAACAAGCTTTAGAAAAAGGAAAAAAGTTTACCACCACTGTAACTGGATACAAGAAGGTTACCACAACAGCTGGAGTGACCATGTAAGGAAAGGCTTCTGGCATTTGCTTCCAGTTGAAGTATTTTTTTTAACAGCTTAAGTCTCAAAGATACTTTGCCATCAGGTCCTCTTAAAATCCTACATTACAATAAATATGAAGTGTTTTGATGTCCATTTTCCACCAAATTCCTAATAGGTTCTCCCTGAAATTGAACCCAATCAGAACTTTTCAGTTCATGTAATCAATATGAGAATAGACAGCAAAATGCAAGTAAACTGTCCAGAACGCTATACTGTTACCATTTTAAACTGTACTATGTTACCATTTTAATAATAAAAACCCCTAACAAGCACCCTGCAAAGACTGCAAAACAAGATGCTTTTTTTTCTGGAAAATAAAATAAAAGGAGTTGCATTTGTTGCCATTTCGACCAACATCAATGATCAGGAACTGTGGCTGCTGAACAAGGCCATGGTTATGACATTAAGGCACACTTAGAGCACAGCAGGGATAAAGAGACTTCTGGCTTATCAGATTCCACTGTGTTTATTACATCTTCCAAGATTCATCCATCAAAGTCAAGTGTCAGAGGGGGATTTCAAATGTTTGGAAAAGTGTTCCTTCTAAGCCGGCCTTGTTATTATCAATTTACATTCAGATTGAGCCCATTATCTGTTCATCAGAAGCCCACTTCTGATTCCCCACTGCTTTTTCAAATGTACAATTTTTGAGGGTGTGTGTGTTGTTTTTTTAATCTCATTTTTGTTGGCAATCAACTCTGGATCATCTTTAAAGATATACAAGTAAGCTTGACCCACCTTCTATCTTTACAACCTACAGAAAACCAAGCCTTAAAAAAAAATATATCTTCACTTTTACAGCTCGACTTTTATTTATTTTTTAAAAGGGGGGAGGGATTTTTGCAACAAGATACCAGAGCTAGTTAAAGATTATATTTACTGAGAGGGGGCAAAACAGCATTTCTTCATTTCCGTAAGTATTAGAAAGGGAAGCACCTCCTAAGGCACGTTTGAATCACCAGACATGAATCACTCCTTTGAACATGGATGTAGACACAGCATCAATTCCGGACCCGTTGGGAGAAGGGACGGGAAGAGAATTATTAGGGAAATCTCCCCTCTTCTTTCCCGAACTCTTATCATCATCATCATCATCCTTCCCACCTCACCCTGAAAGAGCACATTTTCCTTCGGGTCCGCCAACTTACCCGAACGAAAGAAAGCCGCGATGTCCGCGGAATCCTTGGCCGCGTCCTCCGTCCCTTCGCCAGCCGCGTTGCCGCTGTTGGAGGAGGCGGTCGTGGAGCCGCTCATGGCTACTGACTGAGGTCGGTGGCTCCTCCGGATCTGATCCCTCGGCTACCGCCACGATGATCAGCCTCCTTCCTAGATCCTGACAGCAGGATGACGGGAAAACGAAACCTTATTCCTCCCCCCCCCTTTTCTTCCTCCCTCCCCCGGATCCCCGGTTTTCACCTTCTAGCAAAAACAAAAAAGCAAAACGAAGAAGAAATCCATCCAGAGAGGCGATGGTGCAAAGGTGGTGGGATGAGGGGGGGGGGGTGAGGTGAGAGAGAAAGAGGTGGCTGAATGGTTGAATGGCTCAGGCAGCAGCAGCAGCAGCAGCAAACGGTTATAATAATAGGCAGAGGACCCGACGGGAAGGTGTGAGCTCAGCGATTACCGTTCCAGGAGCCCCCGGCAGCCCCTCCGGAGAGGCAGGGTGTGCGCCGCATGCATAAGCAACGGATGCATGCGGGAGCAAAAGCGGGGGAGAGACAATCGCAAGAGGGGGAAGGGAGGGCGCATGGATGTTGATGGGAGGAAGGGGCTGCAATCAATGCAGCAGCAGAGCAAGCCGGTGGGAGGGAAAGGGAATGGAAGCAGGTGGCGGCGGGCGTGCAGGATGGTGGCAGGGTATTGCAGTCTTTGGGGAGCCCGGGCGGGAGCAGCTGCGTTTAGCAGCAGCGCTCTGGAGGCGAACTGAAGCCGCCCCGCTCCTCCATCTTGATTGCAATTGCAAAGGTGGGTGGGAACAGAGAAGGAAGGAAGAGGCTCCTATCCCCGCCCAGGGAAGTCAAGGGACAAGGGGGGGGGGGAAGGGAGAGAGAGAGAGAGAGAGAAAGAGAGCAGCATTGGGATGAAAGGAGGGCAGCCAGTCGGGAAGGTCCGGACGATTCCGTCAGCGTTCGGCAGGTTTGCACAGGAAGAAGCAGTCGAGAGCGCCGCTGAAGAAAAGAACGGTTTGCTATTGGCTGAGAGCGCTTTAGCAGCGCCGGCCGAAATCCAAGCTGGGAATCCCCTTTTGATAACATAGATACCTTCGTTAGTTTGTGCGCCTCGTTAAACCAAGAGGAGGAAAGAGCGCCCTCTTTCTGCGGGAGGCCAACCTAAGGCGTGGTGTCTGCAATTGTGATTTGTGACGTCCTGTATCTGTTGTTCTTAAAGAAATGCCCCCAATCTGATCTTTCCTCTCTACAATCAATAACAATAGCTCGAAAAGTGGCGTTCGGATTTTTTTGGCATCGGGGGGGAAAAAAAGGGAATGTATGTTTAAAAGGGATCTCTAAATCTCGTGCGCGCAATAGTTGGGACGAGCCATTTTTATTCTGACAATGGGGAAGGCTTTCACGAGGCAACCATGATCAATATCTTACCCGGTGAAGTTTATATGGGTGGAGATAGCCGCCCGATTGTTCGATCGGAAAGCCTTCTCCGCTCCCAGCTCAGCTTTCCAACGAGCAAGATTCGGAAGAACAAGCTTGTAATAGGGATGGGGTGATTTTTTATAATCTGTCCTCGTCAAAGACTGGGCGTTTGACGCGACAATGATAACAGCCAAACAAGTTCATTTGAGTTTGAATAGGAATTGTTCCTAAATTTAGCCCTTTCACGATTGCTGCCCTTATTTGTCAGAAATACACATATTTAGTTGTTGGGGGTTTTTGCAGCTCGATTTCGATTTTCCTTATTAAGAGCTCTCTCCTCTTCCTTTCTTTCAGCTATAAAATATGTATTCTCCTCCCTTCTGCTAATTCATTACGTTGCCTGTCTAGAGACAGTCCATATGGCCGCATTTCTACATTTTTTATTTGAAGATGATCTCATGCAATGTCAAAATTTGGGTGCAGCTATAAGGGGAAGGAAGAGGGAGGACAACTTTCAATGGTTCAATGCTAAGTCTTTAAATAAGAACTGAGATGAACTCAATCAGCATCCTGTATTCTAGTCTTCTTCCTGATATTAATGTGATAATTCAGATATAGATCTTGGAAGGAGTTTCATCTTGTCTTTCTGGAGCCTTCCTGTAATCTGTCAACAGTTTGTTCAACTGTGAAAATGCTATAATTATATTTTATCATCTTTTGATTTCTTTTCCTTACTGTATTCTCCAGTTTTCGATCTATGGGCTCAATTTTTAAAAATGGCATTTTTCTTTAGGATATAAAGCAGGAGGGGCCCCCAAACCCTTGGACCTCAGGGACCACTAAGGTCATAATTTAAATCCCGCAGACCACCAAATTCATAATTTTAAATCCCACAGACCCTAATTCATAATTTTAAGTCCCGCAGACTACTAATATGATTTTTTAAATCATCAGAAAACTTCCATTTTATTAATATGAAATGCACCTATTTAATATAACAAAATTATAAATGCTTACTTAATTATAACAAAATCATAAATGATTATTTAATCATAAAATCTTTAAAGGTTGTATAATTGTAATGCGCAGGATGGATTAATTGGTCTCAGTCATATCTGACCCAGGGAGCAAGATTTCTCCACAGACCACCAACATTTTCTCCTAGACTACTAGTTGGTGACCTGTGATATAATGAACATTAATTATTCAAAATAAAACTTGCCCACTGATATTATGATATGCTGAAGGTTGCGCTCTTTATTGCAATGATAACAGAGAATCTGATCCCCAGTTAATTGGGGTTCTAGAGATCCATTAGGTGCTGCTCCATGCATTACTGAAATGTGCATGCAATAATGTAAATACAGCAGCAATGCAAGTTCTAATATTCAGGAAAGGGGTAAGTAATGTGGGTTACCACTTGGAGTCCCATTTGCTATGCTAAGTGAAACTGATCTCACACAGCCAGCTCCAAAAGGAAGGGGATATGACAATATCTAAAAGTGGGTTTCATTGGGTTGGAGATCCACTCAATTTCTAACCCCATAGCATTCAGAAACTTCTACTAGAATTCTTGATCAACAAATGTCCTTGGTGATTTTTAAACAGTTGTTTCAGTGTGACATTCGAGAAGACATCTGCCAACATTTTTTGCTTCACGGACAATGCTTATTTTGCTAGTGAAACTAAATGAATCTATCAATAAACAAATTTGTGGCATACTCAGATTCAAGAATTTCTATTTCTTTTGGGAATTTAGAATGAGGAAGATATGGGTTTTTCTTAATGTATCAAATTTGTCTTAGCATTCTACCGCACGAATCCCAGCAACCAGTTAGGTCCCACAGAGTTGGCCTTCTCTGGGTCCCGTCGACTAAACAATGTTGTCTGGCAGGACCCAGGGGAAGAGCCTTCTCTGTGGCAGCCCCGACCGTCTGGAACCAGCTCCCCCCCAGAGATTAGGATCACTCCCACCCTCCTTGCCTTTCGTAAACTCCTTAAAACCCTGGCCTATATAGTTTATGTATGGTATGTTTGTGTGTATGTCTTTTTTAAATAATGGGGGTTTTAGATATTTGTAAATATTAGATTTGTTATTGTACATTGTTTTTATTATTGCTGTGAGCTGCCCTGAGTCTACGGAGAGGGGCAGCATACAAATCTAATAAATAAATAAATAAATAGACAAATTGTTGATTTCCTGCCTCAAATGGGAGAAAATAGTCACCAATTTTTGGCTAATGCTGACAAAGGGAAATTTAGATGCTTTTAAAAAAAAGACGGCACCATATTTGACGATGGATGATGCCAGCATGCCTAAGCAGAAAATGCCTAATTACATTTTAAGCAGCTATAACTGATTATGCACAATTTAAGGGTCATATTAGGGTTTATGTAACATATACATTCCAAATGTAGATAAGGCCCTAATTTGGTAGAAGTTCTGCAAAAAACAATTCTTGCCCACATGTTTGTGCCTGCTAGTGAGTTCCATAATGACAAGGATATCTTTGAATGTATCCTACATGTATCTTCAATATTTATGTAACTGAATTATTTTAAAAGATTGTAGAACCTACCTGTGCAAATTTATCTGCAGATGACAAAAACACTTAAACATAATATTTTATCACCAGTAATGGGCAAAAGCAGGAAAAAGATCTCAACATTCTTGCTTCTGCCTCATTTTTTTTTGCACCCCTGATTTATCTGTTAGATATGAGCAGAAAAGTAAATGAGATGGCTACCTAAAGTAATAGCAGCAATAGCAGACTGATGTGTAAGGTTTTTTTCAAAATAATGGTATCCATTGACAAAACAAGGAAATTCAATCAATAAGAAAATAAAAGTCTATTTAAATAATTGTTTTTCAGTTGTACAGTTTAAAATGCAGCCACACTGCTTAAAAATATAAAAGAAACATATCTTTTGATTAGGTGTCACTTAAGGAGAACAATTACAAAGCTCCCTCAACATTATAAAATGATGAGGTACCATAAAGTAATATACAGTATCTCTACTTAAGAACTTAATTCATTCCGTGACCAGGTTCTTAAGTAGAAACGTTCTTAAGTAGAAACAATTTTTCCCATAGGAATCAATGTAAAAGCAAATAATGCATACAAACCTATTAGGAAAGAAATAAAAGCTCAGAATTTGGGTGGGAGGAGGAGGAGGACAGTCGCTGCTAAAGGAAGAAGGTGAGGCGAGGAGAATTTTAAAAAATCCAAAACTTTAAGGCTTAAAAAAAAAAGAGGGACTTTGAGGCAGCAAGGAAGAGTACGCGCCTCCAATACGCCCGGTGCGATGCTGCCTCCCATACACTGGCTGCTGCTGCTACTATCTGCCGCCTCTTCCTTCCCAGGCTCCCCTCTCCTCTCGCTCACTTTGTAGCCTGCACTTTTCCTTCGCTGTGGTGACTCCTCGGCTGCCCAGAGCGAAGAGAGCATTTCTTTTCTCTGGGCACTGTCAGAGGTTTATTCCCTGTCCAAGCATCCAGAGAAAGGAAAATGCATTGTTCGCTCTAGACTGCCAAAGCCTCCTTAAGCGCCACCAAAAGGCTCCTCCGGCAGCCTAGAAAAGCCTGAGATGATGTCCGGGATTAAAGTGGGAATGGCAGGAAACTGGCTGGGCCTTGGTGCCGCTCTCAAATTTCCTGGGAAATTTTTCCGGGCTCAGGTTCTTAAGTAGAAAATGGTTCTTAAGAAGAGGCAAAAAAATCTTGAACACCCGGTTCTTATCTAGAAAAGTTCTTAAGTAGAGGCGTTCTTAAGTAGAGGTACCACTGTAATAGCTTGTATGGAAACCAGGAACTTTAATGATATATTCATTATGCACCAAGACAAATTCCTTCTGTATTCAATAACACTTGGCCAATAAAAAATCCTATTCAATTTTGAGAATACTGTAACTGGAATGAATGCAAGAATGTCTCCAGGATGCTGGCATCATTGGACATTGATGCCATTGAAGGACATTGTCACTCAGTAGTGACAACACTCAAGCCACTAATATTTAATAGGACTCTGGGGAGTTTTATACTAAGCCAGGCTAGAAACATATTTGATCATAGAACTACTACTTAATTCACATAAAATCATTTTTCATTAATCATGGTTTAGGGAATAAACCAGTCGGGGACTACAGCCTTTAATCAAATCAAATAGACAAATCACAAAATGGCTTAATGTAATTTATGAACTGTGTTACAGCACTGGCACCAGGACAACTCTTCTTATTTTCTCCAAATAGCAGATATTCAGAGGCATAATTTCGATGTATTTGGCTTCTCATTCAGCTGTCTGGTTAATACTTGATAAATCTAGTCCTTGTAAATCCATCTATAACTCTTGTTTAAAAAAAACATTGCCAAATTTTTCAAGGGCAATATTTGTATAAATATAGCAAGATACTGCAGTTTTGTAATGTTTCATATTTGCTTCTACAAAAATGCTTAGGAATGTGGAGGGGTGCAATGATTACATCTCTTCAAATCTTTAAAACAGCTGCTACACAGTATGAAACAATATGGATGCTTTAAAGAGTTGCAGAAGGTCTTCCATATTCTTTGGTGCATCTCTTTAAAACAAAATTCAAAACATTACACAGCCCTGTTAAAAACTTAATTTGTTAAAAGAAATAATTTTAATATACTGGTAGCTAGTCTTAATACAAAATAATTCTGATTTCAGAAGAAATTCAGTATTTCCTTAATACTGAGGAGTCTCCTTTAGCAAACAGAGGCAAATTTGTGGGAATCATTCTTGTTGTCTCCTCTGATAGCAGATACTATGATGTCTTAATAGTTCTTGAATGACCTAAGTCACAAATGTAGTAAAAGCATTATCTACACAGGATGGGTTCACAACTGACAGTGTGATTTAGCTGAATTCATATTCCATTGTAAGCCATGAACCATGATATCTGGATTTGTATAATATGCTAAATCACAAGTAAACCACATTTGGGATTATGAGTAGCCAGCGAAGCTGGGTTTTGTTTTTTTAAAAAAAAATATTTTTATTAAAAGTTATACAAAGAACATACAAATTAACAAACCAATGTCAAACCAATGTCTACCAAGCATAATAAAATATTCATCTATACTCACCTTCCAGATAAGTTCATTAAATCACAGAAGACAAGTCTGGTAATAATTTTATTTTTGATGGCACTGTAATAATATGCTACTTACTGACCTTTAAAAATATAATTGTACAATTATGATTACCAGTTTAATTTAATTTCTTTTAATATATTATAGGACTGCTTCCAGTATGAAGAAAAGAAACCTGCCAAAAAAAAAAAGTTTACAGGCAAATTCTTTTGGCCTTGTCTACAATTGAAACATAGAAACATAGAAACATAGAAGTCTGACGGCAGAAAAAGACCTCATGGTCCATCTAGTCTGCCCTTATACTATTTTCTGTATTTTATCTTAGGATGGATATATGTTTATCCCAGGCATGTTTAAATTCAGTTACTGTGGATTTATCTACCACGTCTGCTGGAAGTTTGTTCCAAGGATCTACTACTCTTTCAGTAAAATAATATTTTCTCATGTTGCTTTTGATCTTTCCCCCAACTAACTACAGATTGTGTCCCCTTGTTCTTGTGTTCACTTTCCTATTAAAAACACTTCCCTCCTGGACCTTATTTAACCCTTTAATATATTTAAATGTTTCGATCATGTCCCCCCTTTTCCTTCTGTCCTCCAGACTATACAGATTGAGTTCATTAAGTCTTTCCTGATACGTTTTATGCTTAAGACCTTCCACCATTCTTGTAGCCCGTCTTTGGACCCGTTCAATTTTGTCAATATCTTTTTGTAGGTGAGGTCTCCAGAACTGAACACAGTATTCCAAATGTGGTCTCACCAGCATTCTATATAGTGGTATCATAATCTCCCTCTTCCTGCTTGTTATACCTCTAGCTATGCAGCCAAGCATCCTACTTGCTTTCCCTACCGCCTGACTGCACTGTTCACCCATTTTGAGACTGCCAGAAATCACTACCCCTAAATCCTTTTCTTTTGAAGTATTTGCCAACACAGAACTGCCAATACAATACTCAGATTGAGGATTCCTTTTCCCCAAGTGCATTATTTTACATTTGGAAACATTAAACTGCAGTTTCCATTGCTTTGACCATTTATCTAGTAAAGCTAAATCATTTACCATATTACAGACACCTCCAGGAATATCAACCCTATTGCACACTTTAGAGTCATCGGCAAATAGGCAAACCTTCCCTACCAAACCTTCACCTATGTCACTCACAAATATATTAAAAAGAATAGGACCCAGAACAGACCCTTGTGGCACACCGCTTGTAACCTGACTCTGCTCAGAATACTCGCCATTAACAATAACTCTCTGATGTCTACGCTTCAGCCAGCTGCAAATCCATTGAACTATCCAGGGATTAAGTCCCTGGATAGTTCAATTGGAAAAGGTTAGAAATGCTACATCATCAAGTAATAAAAATGAAGGTTTGAAAATACCCAATACTAATTTGTCCTCCATGATAAATAGCTTAGAATGGATGGCAAAATAGATATACTGTATAGTATAATGAAAAGGTTGAGCTGGGAATTCAAAATTGTCAGATTTGTTAGTAAGTTATATAATTATCTGGAAGATATGCCCCAAACTGCTAAAGGATAATGGAAAGAACTTCACTGTTTGAACAATTATTTTTCTTTATCAAAATCCCCCTCCTGTTTTAAAAAATGAACAGCAACTCAATTTTCAGAGGCTGCCATAATCCAGAGTAAATTCTTGAACACATTCTTATTTACTGTACTCATCTGATCAAAGAATTACTACTAAAGGGCCCCTCATACCAGTTCTACATAAACACAAAGGCAACGAATGATAAGCAAGGTTCAAGGTTTCCTAACATTACAGTTAAGAAAAGCTCATGTAAAAGTCTAAGAATATTAAAGGCAACTTAGGAACAGTGCAGTGAATCACATTCAGGAAGTTTTAATGAGAAATTTTATTTTAAAAAACATTTATTTACCCAGACAGGAGAACAACCTTTGGGGAAATGGATAGGATAAAAAAGGAAAGTAATTAATAGATTATACCAAAAGACTCATAGCTGGTCTGAATAAGCAGATTCTGAGGAAATGTGTTTTTACTTGCTTATGTAGACTTAAAGATGTCAGAAAATGTATTTGAAGATAGAATGTCCAAGAAACAAATTTTGGACCCGTGATCTGATGTTCACAGGTACCTATGATAGAGCGAAGAACTGTCAGGTACTGATAGCCCTATGCATTGGAAATCATATCAAATAAATAGAATAACTCTTCTGAACCACAAATTACAAATAATTCTTTAAAAAAGTATTACTTATCTTACAAGATGGTATACATAAGCATAAAATATTATTTAAGTAAAAACAATTCTACATGGTTAAGTTGTCAAATAAATATTTATTAATAAACAAACAAATAAATATGCAATTTTCAAAGAAGATGGATTTACATTAATTTTACCATAAGATGCATCTCCTCCATTTTAGCAGTTGTCATTTAACCATCTATTTCAAAATCAAGGTTCCATAGATGGAAAAGGTGCAAAACAGGACAAGCAATATAAACAATTCCAATTACTCCAAATTAAGTGGATTTGGCAGCAGATGGATGAGAGATTTGGAAGTTTTATTCAATAAATCAGGTTATGGTTGATTGATCCAAGAAGCCTTCAACACAAAAGGGCCTTTGGCCATTACTTCATATTTTGACATGGCCACGAAGAACTTTGCTAGCCTGGACAACTGAACTTTATTTTTTGTTTAGGTTGCTTTTCACTCTATTTTTTACAAGATTCTTCTTTAGAGAGAAGAACCTCTCTATTTGGCAGAAAAGAGTGGTTCAGGATTAGATATATGGATCTTCCCTATTCCAGATATTTATCTAGCTACTTCATAGGCACAGAGGTTCAAGTGATTTCCTTGCAATTCAATAATGCAGGATATATAAAGGCTTTTAGCATTATACATGTCAGAAGTTCCTTGGGCTTTTGTTACATTCAACTCCAATGTAAATGTACACACAAAATCCACAATGGAGTCTGACAAACCATTTCATTTGTGATTGGTGATTTATCATCCTTCCATAAATGCTGTGCTTTAATAAACTGCCTTCCTAACTAACCAGGGTGGCCCAAGAAGAAGCACCTGAGCAAGAACCCATAGGCTGACTTTTGGCTAGTGGCAGCTGCATAGTCACAATATGCTTTTCTTGAGCTAGTAGCTTGTATGACAACACTTAGATACTTAGTTACTTGCTCTATATTATATCCATTGAGATACTATGAGCAGAGCTTTTAGTAAAGGCCATTGTTAAATAGGGTGAATGGAAGAGGCAGAAAGATATGGCTTCAAAACAACAGTTCTTTTTTTTCCATGATGACAGACAGGGTGCCTGATCATTCCCTCTCTGTATTTGGGGGAGCACCCAGCCACCATCATTACCATTCTGAATGAAAAACATAGCTTGTGTGAACTGTTTTTGAAAGAAATAACAAAATATTATATTTTCTTCAATCTTGCTGAGCAAGAATGATTCATCACAATACACTTCAAAGCAAACATCATGTTATGGCAAGAACATTGACTATAAAACTTAAGTCACAAAAATCATCAAAGTGGGATATCAAGTATTTCTGCAATTGTTAATTCAATTAATTTTTTCAAAGAAATTTTATAACAAGAATTAGCTGTTCTAATTAGTGGAAGCTCCTTCTTAATTGGGAAGTTGTTAAAATATCCTAATGTTTTCTGTAGATTTATAGGGGTAATCTTGGTATTCTGCTGGTCAGTAACCAATTCTTTCCAATAGAATAGCATGCATTCTTGGATCATACATCTTAGAAGAGTAGAAAGAAAAAGTATCTTATAAAATAAATGTATATAGCTGTCTGTCTGTCTGTCTGTCTGTCTGTCTGTCTGTCTGTCTGTCTGTCTGTCTGTCTGTCTGTCTGTCTGTCTGTCTATCTATCTATCTATCTAATCTCTATGCTGCACAACTCGCTAAGGATTTAGCAGACTATAATAAGTTTAAATCCCCAGCAGGACAACCTTTCTCTCTTCTTTTTCATAATTAGCTAGATAATGAGCAAAACAAAAATAACATTTTCCCTTGTAAACTGAAAACTGTTATACTTCTGCCTTTGGAGCCCCATCTAGCTGTAGTTTTGAGATATCAAAGACTGATTTGCAAGAAACCTCTATTTCCAGGCAATGCCTTCCTTCCCAGTAGGCTTATGACTTCGAAAGAATCTTTTCCTACAGGGAAACCTAGCCTATGCCTGTCAATTTTATTTCAATAGACCTACCTCATCAGATTTTTTAGACTTGCCTTGTCCTTTAAAAGGACTTATGGGTAGTTTGAGAAAATGTATTGTTTGAATACATAGGGAAATGTTTGCTATTAAGTTGAAATTGAGATCAGCTGTAAAATCTTGTCTACAGTTCAACAGTGATTTAGGGAAATACTATGGAGTATTGCAAACATATTTTCCAGTCAAAAGAAAAAAATACAACTCTGGTTTTGATTCGGCCTTCATTTGGTTCATTCAAAACAACATAATCAATCTGAATAAGTGATTTTGATTTACTAGAATGTCAACACTCTTTTTATTTATTTATTTATTTATGCATTTTTATTATTCATTTCTTAACCACTGTTGCAAAAAGAAATAAAACATTACAAAATACACACACACAAAAGGAAATAGATAAAAAACTGAACAAACAAAAAAAGGGAGAAATTATCAATATATGTCACATATTATTTAAATGTCAAACAGATTTTTAAATTGACCTTGGAAAATATTGATTGTCTAACATCACCAAATAGTATAAAATCTATGCTACAGAAAAACATACAAGGTCACGTTTTGATCAGTAGATAAATTTCAAAAATGGTTAAGTCACACTCCTCTTGATATACATATATTAATGTCAGCATTAATTCCAAAAAATAGATTTACAGAGCCACATTTCACTTTTCATCTTTCTTTTTTTATACAGCTGGAACCTTCATTTTGAGGCATAATGTACTATCATTCTGTGACACAGACATTAGGCAGTGGTGACTGTGTAAATTGCATATGAAAAAGCATTTCCCAGCCAACATGTATAGTACAAGTTCTTTCAGGGCATAAAATGCCAGTTTACCCCCAGAGAACTGAGTTGATCAACTTATATTTAGAAATCATGCCTTTGTTACAGATGGGCTGGTCTAGCGATATTCTTGAGCTTGTGTATGAATCAAATATAGATGATAAATGCAGGATTTCTGCATTTTGAATTAACCCACACAGATACCCATGTGGATGTTAGATAGATAAACTTTGATTTATATAAAATATGTATTTGGATATGCAGTACAGCAGTACCTCTACTTAAGAACTTAATTCGTTCTGTGATCAGGTTCTTAAGTAGAAAAGTTTGTAAGTACTGTAGAAGCAATTTTCCCCATAGGAATCAATGTAAAAGCAAATAATGCATGCAAACTCATTAGGAAAGAAATAAAAGCTTGGAATTTTGGTGCGAGGAAGAGGAGGAAGAAGAGGACAGTTGCTGCTGAAGGAAGAAGGTGAGGTGAGGGGAATCAAAAAAATCCAAAACTTTAAGGCTTAAAACAAAAGAGAGGGACTCTGAGGTGGCAAGGAGGAGCACATGCCTCCCATACCCCCGGTGCAAGGCTGCCTCCCATACACTGTGCCAGAGAGAGAAACCCAGGCGGGCAAGAGGGGGGAACCTCCCGCTCCTTTGACTGAAAGGCGGCTGCTGCTGCTCTCTGCTTCCTCTTCCTTCCCATGCTGTAGGGCTCCCCTCTTCTCTCGTTTAATTGATTCGTAGCTGGCGCCTTTCCTTCACTGTGGTGACTCCTCGGTTTGGCTGAACCTGAGTTGATTCGGCCAGGGCAAAGCACCCCCTTTTGCCTTCCCGCGCCCAGATGCTCTGGGAGGCAACCTCACACCGGATGGGTGGGAGGCAATACAGGGGAGTCACCACAGCGAAATGGTTTATTCCCTCTCCAAGCACCAGGAGAAAGGAAAACGCTCCGTTTTCTCTGGGCTGCCCAGAGCGAAGGGAGCGTTTCTTTTCTCTGGGCGCTGTTAGAAGTTTATTGCCTGTCCAAGCACCCAGAGAAAGAAAAATACTTCGTTCACTCTGGACTACCAAAGACTCCTTAAGCACCACCGAAAGACTCCTCTGGCAGCCCAGAAAGCCCGAGATGGCCCGGATTAAAGGGGGAATGGCAGGAAACTGGCCAGGCCTTCATGCCGTTCTCAAATTTCTTAAGTAAGGTTCTTATGTAGAAAATGGTTCTTAAGAAGAGGCTAAAAAGTCTTAAACATCCAGTTCTTATCTAGAAAAGTTCTTAAGTAGAGGCGTTCTTAAGTAGAGATACCACTGTAAATGAATCAACTGTAAAAGAGCCATGCAATAAACAGCATAGTAGTTTTTTGTCTGTTTACTTAGTTAACCATTTACACACAAACACATACTGTATTTTTCAAAGTATAAGACACACTTCCCCCCCCTCAATAAAAAGTGGGTGGAAATGTCTGTGTGTCTTATACAGCGAATGTTGCCAAAGCCCTGCCCACCCGCCAGCCCAACCCTTCAGCTGCGGAGATCATCAAAGCACATTGTCACCAATCGCTGCCTCTGTGCTTTGCATTTTTGGCTTTGACACACACCTGTTTTTGGCCTCCATGTACCACATTTTGGCCAGATGTGCAGAAGCTGAAAATGGGACATGCGGAGGCCAAAAACATGATCTGTAGAGGTGGCGATTGATTGCGATATGCTTTGGCAATCCCTGCAGTCTGGAATGGGATTAAAATGGAGCATGTGGAGGCTGAAAATGGGATTCACGGAGGCCAAAGCCCCATTGTGCAGAGGCGCTAATGGTTTGCGGTGATCTCTGCAACCTGGAACAGCTGTTTGGTGGCGTTCTGGGAGGCCGATCCAATTGCTAATCAACTGCTCATGTTGAATAGGGCTGTGATAATGTGCTGAAGCTGGCAAGGTTGTTTGCTGTTTGCTGCAAGGACGCTAGCCAGATGAATACAAATGGATGCTGGTAGGCAGAGGCAGATTTTTTTCCTCCCCAAAAATGAACATGTGTCTTATACTTCAAAGCATCTTAAACTCCAAATACTCCAAAGTGTCTTATGCTCCAAACATATAGTATATCCAAGTACATATACTCTTGATACTATTGCTTTGGATAAACAATAATATTGCTATACTAGATTAAACCCATTTTTCTTGCATTGGCATCCTTCAGTCTTGAAAGACCATAGTATCATGCTCTTCTAGTAAGTAGCATTCTCTTATGATAAGCTACAGACCAAGTTGATAGTTGGATGACTAAGCTTCCTTAAGCTCCATGTTACTTAAATGAGAATATTCCATGGCAAAACCATGGGAAAGATTTTTTCTGCAGCATTGAACCTTTGAAAAAGTGATTCATGTTCATTATAAATGGACAGTTAGCAAAATCAAAATGTGAGTGCTCTGATTTTCCTTAATCAAAGATTATATTCATAAATCCTAACTTTCTGACTGATTCACTGTTGCATTCCAGTGTAAGAATATATAAGTATACAGGAATTTTTTTAAAAAATGAATTGGAGCTTTCAGTTCCCTTCCTCTGTAGCTGCCCCAGGTGAATTCAAGTGGAAAAATGAATAAACCTCTATGTAATGAGTGTTGATCTAGTGAGGAATACTTTTTTAACAGTCTGGTGCCAGTGGTTGTTCAGACTTGTTTTCATGCTAGCCCATAGCTTAAAGTGGAATTGAGTTGCTAAGATTCTCAAAACATGGTTTGGAAAGAATGTTCATTGCATTTCATGTTCAGTTTTTACAATAAAATCAGAGATGCTCATTGCTCCTTTGAGAGTATTCAGTGCTAAAGGCCATGGTAGGTCCTAGTCTACAAGATAAAATAAATGGCACACATGCAGCATAGAAATGTGAAAATGAAGGAATAATGATCAAAGGTGGTGAACTGATTGTATGATTTCTAATTTCATGCAAGAAGAGCTCATCTCTGTTAATGATTCCTTGCACCAGAAAAAGCAGGGAGATGGCTAAAGAAGTTTATTTCAACTTATTCAAGCAACATATTGTGACTATGTAAACTATATAATAATCAGCTACTTTATTGAGGTTCCTAATATTGTGCCATGGGCATCTATCATATTCATGGATATGTATATTTTAATTTTAAAAATACCATTAGTATCTGGCAATTGTAAAGCGAAAAACAAAACAATGGAACACTTCTTTTCCAAAATTGCTTCTGAACCGGAAAGTGTGCATATTAGTTTGTGTGTATAGATGTGTAATACAAATAGGAAGTTAACAATGGGAATAATCAACCAGTGGAACAACCTGCCTTTTGAAGTTATGAGTGCTTCATCACTGAAGGTCTTTAAGAAGAAACTGGACACTTAATCCAGGCTACTGAATTTATCATTCCAACAGAAAATGTATGTTGCACAATGTGATGTGATAAGAAATATGGCTTTTTATTCAGAATGACTAAGGCAGAATAGGTAACAAGTTGTCATAAGTACTTCAAGCTAGTTTTACTGTGACTTAATCATCTCCAAAGTGTCCTATAATCCCCAGTCAGTATTTTGTATGGGATTTATTTTTTAGATGTGGTAGCTTTCTTCCACAATGAAAAAGTTGCTTAGAAGAGCTTAGATAAAGAAAAAAATATATCTTACTGCAAGGCCTTACAATTCAATGCCTGACGACAGAGGTGGGTTTTAAGGAGCTTATGAAAGGCAAGGAGGGTGGGGGCAATTCTGATCTCTGGGGGGGAGCTGGTTCCAGAGGGCCAGGGCCGCCACAGAGAAGGCTCTTCCCTGGGTCCTGCCAAACGACATTGTTTAGTTGACGGGACCCAGAGAAGGCCAACTCTGTGAGACCTAACTGGTCGCTGGGATTCGTGCGGCAGAAGGCAGTCCTGGAGATATTCTGGTCCGATGCCATGAAGGGCTTTATAGGTCATAACCAACACTTTGAATTGTGACCGGAAACTGATCAGCAACCAATGCAGACTGCGGAGTGTTGGTGTGACATGGGCATATTTAGGGAAGCCCATGATTGCTCTCGCAGCTGCATTCTGCACGATCTGAAGTTTCCGAACACTTT